>NC_134265.1:158601489-158901489 GCF_031893055.1 Leptodactylus fuscus
ACAAACGAGGGGCACACTGTCTAAGGTCTGGGACACCTTGATGGCACCCCCTCGCCAAAGTGCCGCCACGGAGGGTCCTAGTGTCACCAGGCGTGAGAAGTATAGGCGCATGTTGCGGGAATACCTTTCCGACCACAGCCCTGTCCTCTCCGACCCCTCTGCGCCCTACACGTATTGGGTGTCGAAGTTGGACCTGTGGCTTGAACTTGCCCTATATGCCTTGGAGGTGCTGTCCTGTCCTGCCGCCAGCGTCCTATCTGAGAGGGTGTTCAGTGCAGCCGGTGGCATCATCACTGACAAGCGCACCCGTCTGTCAGCTGAGAGTGCCGACCGGCTCACTTTGATAAAAATGAACCACCACTGGGTAGAGCCGTCATTTTTGTGCCCACCTGTGTAAAGCACCCCAACATGAAACTCCATGTCTGTACTCAACCTCTCCAATTCCTCCGCATCCTCATACTCATCCACCATAAGCGTTGCACAATTCTGCTAATACTAGGCTCCCTCCACCCTGATTTCCCCCAACTCTGCTGGTTAGAGGCTCCCTCCACCCTGATTTCCACCAACTCTGCTGGTTAGAGGCTCCCTCCACCATGAATTTGCCCAAACTGGGCTGTTTAGAGGCTCCCTCCACCATGAATTGGTCCAAACTGGGGTTTTTAGAGGCTCCCTCCACCATGAATTGGTCCAAACTGGGCTGTTTAGCGGCTCCCTCCACCATTAATTGGTCCAAACTTGGCTGTTTAGAGGCTCCCTCCACCATTAATTGGTCCAAACTGGGCTGGTTAGAGGCTCCCTCCACCATGAATTGGTCCAAACTGGGTTTTTTAGAGGCTCCCTCCACCATGAATTGGTCCAAACTGGGGTTTTTAGAGGCTCCCTCCACCATGAATTGGTCCAAACTGGGCTGTTTAGCGGCTCCCTCCACCATTAATTGGTCCAAACTGGGCTGGTTAGAGGCTCCCTCCACCATGAATTTGCCCAAACTGGGCTGTTTAAAGGCTCCCTCCACCATGAATTTGCCCAAACTGGGCTGGTTAGAGGCTCCCTCCACCATGAATTGGTCCAAACTGGGCTGTTTAGCGGCTCCCTCCACCATTAATTGGTCCAAACTGGGCTGGTTAGAGGCTCCCTCCACCATGAATTTGCCCAAACTGGGCTGTTTAGAGGCTCCCTCCACCATGAATTGGTCCAAACTGGGGTTTTTAGAGGCTCCCTCCACCATGAATTGGTCCAAACTGGGCTGTTTAGCGGCTCCCTCCACCATTAATTGGTCCAAACTGGGCTGGTTAGAGGCTCCCTCCACCATGAATGTGCCCAAACTGGGCTGTTTAGAGGCTCCCTCCACCATGAATTTGCCCAAACTGGGCTGGTTAGAGGCTCCCTCCACCATGAATTGGTCCAAACTGGGGTTTTTAGAGGCTCCCTCCACCATGAATTGGTCCAAACTTGGCTGTTTAGAGGCTCCCTCCACCATTAATTGGTCCAAACTGGGCTGGTTAGAGGCTCCCTCCACCATGAATTGGTCCAAACTGGGTTTTTTAGAGGCTCCCTCCACCATGAATTGGTCCAAACTGGGTTTTTTAGAGGCTCCCTCCACCATGAATTGGTCCAAACTGGGGTTTTTAGAGGCTCCCTCCACCATGAATTGGTCCAAACTGGGCTGTTTAGCGGCTCCCTCCACCATTAATTGGTCCAAACTGGGCTGGTTAGAGGCTCCCTCCACCATGAATGTGCCCAAACTGGGCTGTTTAGAGGCTCCCTCCACCATGAATTTGCCCAAACTGGGCTGGTTAGAGGCTCCCTCCACCATGAATTGGTCCAAACTGGGGTTTTTAGAGGCTCCCTCCACCATTAATTGGTCCAAACTGGGCTGTTTAGCGGCTCCCTCCACCATTAATTGGTCCAAACTGGGCTGGTTAGAGGCTCCCTCCACCATGAATGTGCCCAAACTGGGCTGTTTAGAGGCTCCCTCCACCATGAATTTGCCCAAACTGGGCTGGTTAGAGGCTCCCTCCACCATGAATTGGTCCAAACTTGGCTGTTTAGAGGCTCCCTCCACCATTAATTGGTCCAAACTGGGCTGGTTAGAGGCTCCCTCCACCATGAATTGGTCCAAACTGGGTTTTTTAGAGGCTCCCTCCACCATGAATTGGTCCAAACTGGGGTTTTTAGAGGCTCCCTCCACCATGAATTGGTCCAAACTGGGCTGTTTAGCGGCTCCCTCCACCATTAATTGGTCCAAACTGGGCTGGTTAGAGGCTCCCTCCACCATGAATGTGCCCAAACTGGGCTGTTTAGAGGCTCCCTCCACCATGAATTTGCCCAAACTGGGCTGGTTAGAGGCTCCCTCCACCATGAATTGGTCCAAACTGGGGTTTTTAGAGGCTCCCTCCACCATGAATTGGTCCAAACTGGGCTGTTTAGCGGCTCCCTCCACCATTAATTGGTCCAAACTGGGCTGGTTAGAGGCTCCCTCCACCATGAATGTGCCCAAACTGGGCTGTTTAGAGGCTCCCTCCACCATGAATTTGCCCAAACTGGGCTGGTTAGAGGCTCCCTCCACCATGAATTGGTCCAAACTGGGGTTTTTAGAGGCTCCCTCCACCATGAATTGGTCCAAACTTGGCTGTTTAGAGGCTCCCTCCACCATTAATTGGTCCAAACTGGGCTGGTTAGAGGCTCCCTCCACCATGAATTGGTCCAAACTGGGTTTTTTAGAGGCTCCCTCCACCATGAATTGGTCCAAACTGGGGTTTTTAGAGGCTCCCTCCACCATGAATTGGTCCAAACTGGGCTGTTTAGCGGCTCCCTCCACCATTAATTGGTCCAAACTGGGCTGGTTAGAGGCTCCTGTCACAATACCCTTTCTATTTTCTAGAGACCAATGGCTGGGAACAGTGAGTCTAGCAATAGTAATATACAAATTGACTTACAGTCTGTTCTGTGGAAGGCAGGGAGGCTTGGCCGGAAGCAGTGGTCCTATACTCAGCAGGAGGGCTTGCTGGAGGCTGTAGTTCCACGACTCCTTGGGACCGGGTGGGTGGCAAAGTCCTTGTAGCAGGAGGGCTTGCTGGGATCAGTAGTTCCACGGCTCAGTCTGTTCTGTGGAAGGCAGGGAGGCTTGGCCGGAAGCAGTGGTCCTATACTCAGCAGGAGGGCTTGCTGGAGGCTGTAGTTCCACGGCTCCTTGGGACCGGGTGGGTGGCAAAGTCTTAGTAGCAGGAGGACTTGCTGGGGGTAGTGGTTCCAGGTAGCAACCAATTTGCAGGTAACTAACCAACTTGGAACAGTCAGTTTAAGCTTGAGGACCTTGCAGAAGACAGACTTCTGAAACCAATACTCAGGCAACTGGGTAATCAGAACACACATGCTAAATAATCGAGAAATCAGGAAATCAGGGTAAGTCACAGACAGGAAACACAAAAGACTCCATTTTGACTGCTGGCAAAAAAGAGTTCAATAAAACAAGATCCTGACATTACTCCCACCTCAGGAGCGGCCTCCGGACGATCCCAGACCAGGCTTCTCAGGATATTTATCATGAAATTGTTTAATCAATCGAGAGGCATTGATGTTATCCAGAGGTTCCCAGGAATTCTCTTCTGGAGGATAGCCTTGCCATTTGATAAGATATTGTAACTTGCCCCTGAGAATCCTGGAATCCAGAATCTTCTCCACAACAAAATGTTCTTGATCATCTACCAAGACAGGACCAGGAGGAGGAGATGACCGTCCCGGAAAAGGATTTGAAATTGTAGGTTTCAGCAAAGAGACATGGAAAACAGGATGAATCTTCATGGTCTTTGGAAGATTCAATCGACAGGTTACTGAGTTTACCAGACCACTAATCTTAAAGGGACCAATGTACTTTTGTCCCAATTTTCGTGACGGCACCCTTAATTTCAGGTTCTTGGTAGATAACCAAACTGCGTCTCCTACCTTGAATGTTGGTGCTGGTTTACGACACCTATCAGCTGTGTTCTTAAATCTCTCTTGAGCTGTGCGCAATGTCTGTTTTAACAAATTCAGATCTTGTTGTAAAGAGGCGATTCTTTCTGTAACTGCTGGCACAGGGGCATCCACCGGAAATCTGGGAAAGATCTTTGGGTGATAGCCTTGGTTAGCATAGAATGGTGTTACTTTTGTAGAAGCACTTTGCGAATTGTTGTAGGAGAATTCTGCCATGGGAAGCAAATCAACCCAATCATCCTGTAAATGGCAGACGTAGCATCGTAGATATTGTTCCAGAGTCTGGTTAGTACGTTCTGTCTGTCCATTTGATTGTGGATGGAAAGCGGAGGACAAACAGACATCTATGTCCAATGCCGCACAGAACCCTCGCCAGAATCTTGCAGTAAATTGAACACCTCGGTCAGACACAACCTCATCTGGAACTCCATGTAGGCGAAAGATATTTTGAATAATTAAGTCAACAGTGTCTTTAGCTGAAGGTAGACCTGCACAGGGTATGAAGTGAGCAGCTTTCGTCAGACGATCAACCACCACTAAAATTGTATTTTTTCCCTTGGAGGTTGGCAGTTCTACAATGAAGTCCATGGAGATTGACCCCCAGGGGCGAGTTGGGATAGGAAGAGGCTGCAGTAGACCTGTTGGTGCAGAACGTGGTGTCTTACATCTGGCACAGACATCACATGAGCGAACATAATTCCTGACATCTTCTCGAAAACTTGGCCACCAGAAAAAACGAGAAAGGGAATCTTGGGTCTTCTGTATTCCCCTGTGACCTGCCATCTTGGAATCGTGCATCAGCTTCAAAATCTTTACTCTCACCGCTTCAGGAACATAAAGGCTTTGCCCTTGAACCCACACTCCGTTCCTTAGAGTTAAACGTACATCCCTTGTGGGTTGTGAAAGAAATGGATCTGAATTATAAGCCTCCTTAATGTCTCTCAACAAATCTTGATTGTGAATTACCCCTACAAAATTGGAATTTGACAGTATTGTCTTGGGTAAAGAACCCGGAGTAGGGTCAGCAGCGTACATTCTGGATAAGGCATCAGCTTTACCGTTACGAGAACCTGGCCTAAAAGAAATTACAAAATTAAATTGATTGAGGAATAAACTCCAGCGAGCCTGTCGGGGAGACAAACATTTAGCAGATCTGATAAACTCCAAGTTACGATGATCAGTGAGGACAACAATCTGTTGTGATGCTCCCTGGAGATGATGCCTCCATTCCTTAAAGGCAGCGATGATGGCCAATAATTCTTTATTCCCTACATCATAATTTCTTTCTGCGGGTGACAAACGTTGAGAAAAGAAAGCACATGGATGTAATAAATTCTTCTCTCCTGTTCTCTGAGAGAGAATAGCTCCCATAGCACTGTCCGATGCGTCTACCTCAACAATGAAGGCCCGTTCAGGATCAGGATGAATTAAGACTGGGGCTGTGGTAAATTTTTCCTTTAAACGGTCAAAGGCTTCCTGTGCTTGAGTGGTCCAAATAAACGCTGTTGACTTTCTTGTTAGTTGGGTAATAGGGGAGACGATCCCTGAAAAGTTCTTAATGAAGCGTCGGTAGAAATTTGCAAAACCAATGAAACGTTGAACTTGCTTAACGTTCTTGGGAACAGGCCAATCAAGGATTGCTTGTATCTTACTTGAATCCATGCTCAATCCTTGAGGGGTGATTATATACCCCAAAAACTGCACTTCAGTTCTATGGAACTCACATTTCTCAAGTTTGATGTAGAGATGATTTTCCCTCAGGCGTCCCAAGACGGTCTTTACATGCTGTTGATGTTCCTCGAGAGAATTTGAAAAAATCAAGATGTCATCCAGATATATGACCACGAAGAGATCTAGAAGGTCCCTGAAAATGTCATTGACAAGGTGTTGGAAGGTGGCTGGAGCATTACAAAGTCCGAACGGCATCACAAGATATTCAAAGTGCCCATACCGAGATCTGAAAGCGGTCTTCCATTCATCCCCGGTCCTGATGCGGACTAGATTATATGCACCACGAAGGTCTAATTTTGTAAATATCTTGGCCTGTCGTACTCTCTCCAATAATTCTGGGATTAAAGGCAAAGGATAGCGATTCCTAACTGTAACTTTATTTAATTCCCGATAGTCTATGCAAGGTCGGAGAGAGCCATCTTTCTTCTTGACAAAGAATATGGGAGCTCCAGCTGGAGATGAAGAGGGACGAATAAAGCCTTTAGCCAAATTTTCATCAATGTACAACTTGAGAGCTTTCAGTTCTGGCCCTGCTAGTGGATAAATGCTCCCAAAAGGTATCGATGCACCGGGTCGGAGATCTATCGGGCAATCATATGGACGATGTGGAGGAAGTAGATCGGCTTTCTTTTTGTCGCAAACATCAGAGAATATCTCATAACAAGGTGGTAAACTTAGCACTTGAGCTGGATCTTGAATCTTTATGCTGGTAAGTGGTACATTTGGAGCTGGAGCCGGATCCCGTATATGCATGCTAGCAGGGAGATCCTTTCCCGGAAAACGTATCTCACTAGTCTCCCAGTTGATATCAGGGTTCTGGGTCTGCAACCATGGAAAACCCAAAATAACAGGAAAGTGTGGCGAGGAAATCAGCATGAAGGTAAGTGTCTCTTGGTGATCAGGTTTCAGCTGGATCCTCAAGGGTACTGTCTCATGATCTACGGGCCCTGAGACTAGTGGAGATCCATCCACTGTCTCCAGTACCACCGGTGAAGCCCTCTTCCGGAACTTGATTCCATGCTCCTTGGCAAACAATAGATCTATGAAATTTCCACTAGCTCCTGAGTCAATCATGGCCGTACTAGTAACCCACTGAGAGTTGATCAATATCTGAATTGGAAGGAGGCAGTGTGATCCTCTTTCCTTTTCTTTAGGGTGCAGAGTCACAGGAGCTATGACAGCATTCAGAAGCAAAGCTGACTCCGAAACGACCGACTCAGAATCAGAAAAGTCACATTCAGCAATTGCTGCAGCCGTTCTAAGGGGACGATTAGGACAATTCATAAGGAAGTGACCCGAACCACCACAGTACAAGCATAAGCCCTCCCGAAGCCTATGTTCTTTACGGTCCTGACTTTGACGTCTCTGTAGAGAATCTATTTGCATAGGTTCAACCCCTGCATCCCGGGGAGGTTTAATCAGTGGATCCTTCACGGATGAAGAGGGGAAAAAATTACTACTCCGATTCAGGGCGAGCCATCTCTCTTTCTCCTGCCTCCGTTCAGAAATACGCGTGTCAATACGGATACAATGATTAATGAAATCGTCCAAGCTGGAAGGAGCCTCTGCTCGGGATAATTCATCCTTAATAATACTGGATAGGCCCTTACGAAAAAGAGGAAGCTGTGCCTGACTGTTCCAGGTGGTATCCACAGCCCATCTTCGGAATTCCATAGCGTAGTCAGTAACAGAGCGCCTGCCCTGACGTAAAGTTAGAATGGCAGCTTCAGCTGTAGCACATCGATTGGGGTCATCAAACATGAGATTCATAGCGGTAAGGAAATCGTCCAATTTGTCCAAGATGGGATCTTCAGTCTCAATGAAAGGGTTGGCCCAAGATATGGCTTTATGAGTCAGGAGCATGATAATACACAGCACTTTGGAACGATCAGTTGGAAACTGGCTAGCATTGGCATCAAAATATAAACGGCATTGGTTTATGAAGCCACGGTACTTGTCACGTTCACCGCCGAATCTAAAAGGTGGTAACTTAGGAATGGGACTAGGAAAGGGAACTGGTGCCTGCGCCTCCAATTGTGCAGTGCGGTTACGTAGTTCCTGAATTGCTTGCCCAAACACCTGGGTATTATGGTTAGATTGTCCCTCCATTGCATCAATCTTTGCTTTTAGAGCCTGCATCTCAACATGCATAGAGGTAGTCAGATTGTATAGTTTCTTGAAACGTACCTCCAAACTCTCTGAACCAGCGGTCTCCGTCATCATGGCCTGAGTATTCTGTCACAATACCCTTTCTATTTTCTAGAGACCAATGGCTGGGAACAGTGAGTCTAGCAATAGTAATATACAAATTGACTTACAGTCTGTTCTGTGGAAGGCAGGGAGGCTTGGCCGGAAGCAGTGGTCCTATACTCAGCAGGAGGGCTTGCTGGAGGCTGTAGTTCCACGACTCCTTGGGACCGGGTGGGTGGCAAAGTCCTTGTAGCAGGAGGGCTTGCTGGGATCAGTAGTTCCACGGCTCAGTCTGTTCTGTGGAAGGCAGGGAGGCTTGGCCGGAAGCAGTGGTCCTATACTCAGCAGGAGGGCTTGCTGGAGGCTGTAGTTCCACGGCTCCTTGGGACCGGGTGGGTGGCAAAGTCTTAGTAGCAGGAGGACTTGCTGGGGGTAGTGGTTCCAGGTAGCAACCAATTTGCAGGTAACTAACCAACTTGGAACAGTCAGTTTAAGCTTGAGGACCTTGCAGAAGACAGACTTCTGAAACCAATACTCAGGCAACTGGGTAATCAGAACACACATGCTAAATAATCGAGAAATCAGGAAATCAGGGTAAGTCACAGACAGGAAACACAAAAGACTCCATTTTGACTGCTGGCAAAAAAGAGTTCAATAAAACAAGATCCTGACAGCTCCCTCCACCATGAATGTGCCCAAACTGGGCTGTTTAGAGGCTCCCTCCACCATGAATTTGCCCAAACTGGGCTGGTTAGAGGCTCCCTCCACCATGAATTGGTCCAAACTGGGGTTTTTAGAGGCTCCCTCCACCATGAATTGGTCCAAACTTGGCTGTTTAGAGGCTCCCTCCACCATTAATTGGTCCAAACTGGGCTGGTTAGAGGCTCCCTCCACCATGAATTGGTCCAAACTGGGTTTTTTAGAGGCTCCCTCCACCATGAATTGGTCCAAACTGGGGTTTTTAGAGGCTCCCTCCACCATGAATTGGTCCAAACTGGGCTGTTTAGCGGCTCCCTCCACCATTAATTGGTCCAAACTGGGCTGGTTAGAGGCTCCCTCCACCATGAATGTGCCCAAACTGGGCTGTTTAGAGGCTCCCTCCACCATGAATTTGCCCAAACTGGGCTGGTTAGAGGCTCCCTCCACCATGAATTGGTCCAAACTGGGGTTTTTAGAGGCTCCCTCCACCATGAATTGGTCCAAACTTGGCTGTTTAGAGGCTCCCTCCACCATTAATTGGTCCAAACTGGGCTGGTTAGAGGCTCCCTCCACCATGAATTGGTCCAAACTGGGTTTTTTAGAGGCTCCCTCCACCATGAATTGGTCCAAACTGGGGTTTTTAGAGGCTCCCTCCACCATGAATTGGTCCAAACTGGGCTGTTTAGCGGCTCCCTCCACCATTAATTGGTCCAAACTGGGCTGGTTAGAGGCTCCCTCCACCATGAATGTGCCCAAACTGGGCTGTTTAGAGGCTCCCTCCACCATGAATTTGCCCAAACTGGGCTGGTTAGAGGCTCCCTCCACCATTAATTGGTCCAAACTGGGCTGGTTAGAGGCTCCCTCCACCATGAATGTGCCCAAACTGGGCTGGTTAGAGGCTCCCTCCACCATGAATTGGTCCAAACTGGGGTTTTTAGAGGCTCCCTCCACCATGAATTGGTCCAAACTTGGCTGTTTAGAGGCTCCCTCCACCATTAATTGGTCCAAACTGGGCTGGTTAGAGGCTCCCTCCACCATGAATGTGCCCAAACTGGGCTGTTTAGAGGCTCCCTCCACCATGAATTTGCCCAAACTGGGCTGGTTAGAGGCTCCCTCCACCATGAATTGGTCCAAACTGGGGTTTTTAGAGGCTCCCTCCACCATGAATTGGTCCAAACTTGGCTGGTTAGAGGCTCCCTCCACCATTAATTGGTCCAAACTGGGCTGGTTAGAGGCTCCCTCCACCATGAATTGGTCCAAACTGGGTTTTTTAGAGGCTCCCTCCACCATGAATTGGTCCAAACTGGGTTTTTTAGAGGCTCCCTCCACCATGAATTGGTCCAAACTGGGGTTTTTAGAGGCTCCCTCCACCATGAATTGGTCCAAACTGGGCTGTTTAGCGGCTCCCTCCACCATTAATTGGTCCAAACTGGGCTGGTTAGAGGCTCCCTCCACCATGAATGTGCCCAAACTGGGCTGTTTAGAGGCTCCCTCCACCATGAATTTGCCCAAACTGGGCTGGTTAGAGGCTCCCTCCACCATGAATTGGTCCAAACTGGGGTTTTTAGAGGCTCCCTCCACCATGAATTGGTCCAAACTGGGCTGTTTAGCGGCTCCCTCCACCATTAATTGGTCCAAACTGGGCTGGTTAGAGGCTCCCTCCACCATGAATGTGCCCAAACGGGGCTGTTTAGAGGCTCCCTCCACCATGAATTTGCCCAAACTGGGCTGGTTAGAGGCTCCCTCCACCATGAATTGGTCCAAACTTGGCTGTTTAGAGGCTCCCTCCACCATTAATTGGTCCAAACTGGGCTGGTTAGAGGCTCCCTCCACCATGAATTGGTCCAAACTGGGTTTTTTAGAGGCTCCCTCCACCATGAATTGGTCCAAACTGGGGTTTTTAGAGGCTCCCTCCACCATGAATTGGTCCAAACTGGGCTGTTTAGCGGCTCCCTCCACCATTAATTGGTCCAAACTGGGTTGGTTAGAGGCTCCCTCCACCATGAATGTGCCCAAACTGGGCTGTTTAGAGGCTCCCTCCACCATGAATTTGCCCAAACTGGGCTGGTTAGAGGCTCCCTCCACCATGAATTGGTCCAAACTGGGGTTTTTAGAGGCTCCCTCCACCATGAATTGGTCCAAACTGGGCTGTTTAGCGGCTCCCTCCACCATTAATTGGTCCAAACTGGGCTGGTTAGAGGCTCCCTCCACCATGAATGTGCCCAAACTGGGCTGTTTAGAGGCTCCCTCCACCATGAATTTGCCCAAACTGGGCTGGTTAGAGGCTCCCTCCACCATGAATTGGTCCAAACTGGGGTTTTTAGAGGCTCCCTCCACCATGAATTGGTCCAAACTTGGCTGTTTAGAGGCTCCCTCCACCATTAATTGGTCCAAACTGGGCTGGTTAGAGGCTCCCTCCACCATGAATTGGTCCAAACTGGGTTTTTTAGAGGCTCCCTCCACCATGAATTGGTCCAAACTGGGGTTTTTAGAGGCTCCCTCCACCATGAATTGGTCCAAACTGGGCTGTTTAGCGGCTCCCTCCACCATTAATTGGTCCAAACTGGGCTGGTTAGAGGCTCCCTCCACCATGAATGTGCCCAAACTGGGCTGTTTAGAGGCTCCCTCCACCATGAATTTGCCCAAACTGGGCTGGTTAGAGGCTCCCTCCACCATGAATTGGTCCAAACTGGGGTTTTTAGAGGCTCCCTCCACCATGAATTGGTCCAAACTTGGCTGTTTAGAGGCTCCCTCCACCATTAATTGGTCCAAACTGGGCTGGTTAGAGGCTCCCTCCACCATGAATTGGTCCAAACTGGGTTTTTTAGAGGCTCCCTCCACCATGAATTGGTCCAAACTGGGCTGTTTAGCGGCTCCCTCCACCATTAATTGGTCCAAACTGGGCTGGTTAGAGGCTCCCTCCACCATGAATGTGCCCAAACTGGGCTGTTTAGAGGCTCCCTCCACCATGAATTTGCCCAAACTGGGCTGGTTAGAGGCTCCCTCCACCATGAATTGGTCCAAACTGGGGTTTTTAGAGGCTCCCTCCACCATGAATTGGTCCAAACTTGGCTGTTTAGAGGCTCCCTCCACCATTAATTGGTCCAAACTGGGCTGGTTAGAGGCTCCCTCCACCATGAATTGGTCCAAACTGGGTTTTTTAGAGGCTCCCTCCACCATGAATTGGTCCAAACTGGGGTTTTTAGAGGCTCCCTCCACCATGAATTGGTCCAAACTGGGCTGTTTAGCGGCTCCCTCCACCATTAATTGGTCCAAACTGGGCTGGTTAGAGGCTCCCTCCACCATGAATGTGCCCAAACTGGGCTGTTTAGAGGCTCCCTCCACCATGAATTTGCCCAAACTGGGCTGGTTAGAGGCTCCCTCCACCATTAATTGGTCCAAACTGGGCTGGTTAGAGGCTCCCTCCACCATGAATTTGCCCAAACTGGGCTGGTTAGAGGCTCCCTCCACCATGAATTGGTCCAAACTGGGGTTTTTAGAGGCTCCCTCCACCATGAATTGGTCCAAACTTGGCTGTTTAGAGGCTCCCTCCACCATTAATTGGTCCAAACTGGGCTGGTTAGAGGCTCCCTCCACCATGAATTGGTCCAAACTGGGTTTTTTAGAGGCTCCCTCCACCATGAATTGGTCCAAACTGGGGTTTTTAGAGGCTCCCTCCACCATGAATTGGTCCAAACTGGGCTGTTTAGCGGCTCCCTCCACCATTAATTGGTCCAAACTGGGCTGGTTAGAGGCTCCCTCCACCATGAATGTGCCCAAACTGGGCTGTTTAGAGGCTCCCTCCACCATGAATTTGCCCAAACTGGGCTGGTTAGAGGCTCCCTCCACCATGAATTGGTCCAAACTGGGGTTTTTAGAGGCTCCCTCCACCATGAATTGGTCCAAACTTGGCTGTTTAGAGGCTCCCTCCACCATTAATTGGTCCAAACTGGGCTGGTTAGAGGCTCCCTCCACCATGAATTGGTCCAAACTGGGTTTTTTAGAGGCTCCCTCCACCATGAATTGGTCCAAACTGGGGTTTTTAGAGGCTCCCTCCACCATGAATTGGTCCAAACTGGGCTGTTTAGCGGCTCCCTCCACCATTAATTGGTCCAAACTGGGCTGGTTAGAGGCTCCCTCCACCATGAATGTGCCCAAACTGGGCTGTTTAGAGGCTCCCTCCACCATGAATTTGCCCAAACTGGGCTGGTTAGAGGCTCCCTCCACCATGAATTGGTCCAAACTGGGGTTTTTAGAGGCTCCCTCCACCATGAATTGGTCCAAACTTGGCTGTTTAGAGGCTCCCTCCACCATTAATTGGTCCAAACTGGGCTGGTTAGAGGCTCCCTCCACCATGAATTGGTCCAAACTGGGTTTTTTAGAGGCTCCCTCCACCATGAATTGGTCCAAACTGGGGTTTTTAGAGGCTCCCTCCACCATGAATTGGTCCAAACTGGGCTGTTTAGCGGCTCCCTCCACCATTAATTGGTCCAAACTGGGCTGGTTAGAGGCTCCCTCCACCATGAATGTGCCCAAACTGGGCTGTTTAGAGGCTCCCTCCACCATGAATTTGCCCAAACTGGGCTGGTTAGAGGCTCCCTCCACCATTAATTGGTCCAAACTGGGCTGGTTAGAGGCTCCCTCCACCATGAATTTGCCCAAACTGGGCTGTTTAGAGGCTCCCTCCACCATGAATTTGCCCAAACTGGGCTGGTTAGAGGCTCCCTCCACCATGAATTGGTCCAAACTGGGCTGTTTAGCGGCTCCCTCCACCATTAATTGGTCCAAACTGGGCTGGTTAGAGGCTCCCTCCACCATGAATGTGCCCAAACTGGGCTGTTTAGAGGCTCCCTCCACCATGAATTTGCCCAAACTGGGCTGGTTAGAGGCTCCCTCCACCATGAATTGGTCCAAACTGGGGTTTTTAGAGGCTCCCTCCACCATGAATTGGTCCAAACTGGGCTGTTTAGCGGCTCCCTCCACCATTAATTGGTCCAAACTGGGCTGGTTAGAGGCTCCCTCCACCATGAATGTGCCCAAACTGGGCTGTTTAGAGGCTCCCTCCACCATGAATTTGCCCAAACTGGGCTGGTTAGAGGCTCCCTCCACCATGAATTGGTCCAAACTTGGCTGTTTAGAGGCTCCCTCCACCATTAATTGGTCCAAACTGGGCTGGTTAGAGGCTCCCTCCACCATGAATTGGTCCAAACTGGGTTTTTTAGAGGCTCCCTCCACCATGAATTGGTCCAAACTGGGGTTTTTAGAGGCTCCCTCCACCATGAATTGGTCCAAACTGGGCTGTTTAGCGGCTCCCTCCACCATTAATTGGTCCAAACTGGGCTGGTTAGAGGCTCCCTCCACCATGAATGTGCCCAAACTGGGCTGTTTAGAGGCTCCCTCCACCATGAATTTGCCCAAACTGGGCTGGTTAGAGGCTCCCTCCACCATGAATTGGTCCAAACTGGGGTTTTTAGAGGCTCCCTCCACCATGAATTGGTCCAAACTGGGCTGTTTAGCGGCTCCCTCCACCATTAATTGGTCCAAACTGGGCTGGTTAGAGGCTCCCTCCACCATGAATGTGCCCAAACTGGGCTGTTTAGAGGCTCCCTCCACCATGAATTTGCCCAAACTGGGCTGGTTAGAGGCTCCCTCCACCATGAATTGGTCCAAACTGGGGTTTTTAGAGGCTCCCTCCACCATGAATTGGTCCAAACTTGGCTGTTTAGAGGCTCCCTCCACCATTAATTGGTCCAAACTGGGCTGGTTAGAGGCTCCCTCCACCATGAATTGGTCCAAACTGGGTTTTTTAGAGGCTCCCTCCACCATGAATTGGTCCAAACTGGGGTTTTTAGAGGCTCCCTCCACCATGAATTGGTCCAAACTGGGCTGTTTAGCGGCTCCCTCCACCATTAATTGGTCCAAACTGGGCTGGTTAGAGGCTCCCTCCACCATGAATGTGCCCAAACTGGGCTGTTTAGAGGCTCCCTCCACCATGAATTTGCCCAAACTGGGCTGGTTAGAGGCTCCCTCCACCATGAATTGGTCCAAACTGGGGTTTTTAGAGGCTCCCTCCACCATGAATTGGTCCAAACTTGGCTGTTTAGAGGCTCCCTCCACCATTAATTGGTCCAAACTGGGCTGGTTAGAGGCTCCCTCCACCATGAATTGGTCCAAACTGGGTTTTTTAGAGGCTCCCTCCACCATGAATTGGTCCAAACTGGGGTTTTTAGAGGCTCCCTCCACCATGAATTGGTCCAAACTGGGCTGTTTAGCGGCTCCCTCCACCATTAATTGGTCCAAACTGGGCTGGTTAGAGGCTCCCTCCACCATGAATGTGCCCAAACTGGGCTGTTTAGAGGCTCCCTCCACCATGAATTTGCCCAAACTGGGCTGGTTAGAGGCTCCCTCCACCATGAATTGGTCCAAACTGGGGTTTTTAGAGGCTCCCTCCACCATGAATTGGTCCAAACTTGGCTGTTTAGAGGCTCCCTCCACCATTAATTGGTCCAAACTGGGCTGGTTAGAGGCTCCCTCCACCATGAATTGGTCCAAACTGGGTTTTTTAGAGGCTCCCTCCACCATGAATTGGTCCAAACTGGGGTTTTTAGAGGCTCCCTCCACCATGAATTGGTCCAAACTGGGCTGTTTAGCGGCTCCCTCCACCATTAATTGGTCCAAACTGGGCTGGTTAGAGGCTCCCTCCACCATGAATGTGCCCAAACTGGGCTGTTTAGAGGCTCCCTCCACCATGAATTTGCCCAAACTGGGCTGGTTAGAGGCTCCCTCCACCATTAATTGGTCCAAACTGGGCTGGTTAGAGGCTCCCTCCACCATGAATTTGCCCAAACTGGGCTGTTTAGAGGCTCCCTCCACCATGAATTTGCCCAAACTGGGCTGTTTAGAGGCTCCCTCCACCATGAATTTGCCCAAACTGGGCTGGTTAGAGGCTCCCTCCACCATGAATTGGTCCAAACTGGGTTTTTTAGAGGCTCCCTCCACCATGAATTTGCCCAAACTGGGCTGGTTAGAGGCTCCCTCCACCATGAATTGGTCCAAACTGGGTTTTTTAGAGGCTCCCTCCACCATGAATTTGCCCAAACTGGGCTGGTTAGAGGCTCCCTCCACCATGAATTGGTCCAAACTGGGTTTTTTAGAGGCTCCCTCCACCATGAATTTGCCCACACTGGGCTGGTTAGAGGCTCCCTCCACCATGAATTGGTCCAAACTGGGTTTTTTAGAGGCTCCCTCCACCATGAATTTGCCCAAACTGGGCTGGTTAGAGGCTCCCTCCACCATGAATTGGTCCAAACTGGGTTTTTTAGAGGCTCCCTCCACCATGAATTTGCCCACACTGGGCTGGTTAGAGGCTCCCTCCACCATGAATTGGTCCAAACTGGGGTTTTTAGAGGCTCCCTCCACCATGAATTTGCCCAAACTGGGGTGTTTAGAGGCTCCCTCCACCATGAATTTGCCCAAACTCTGCTGGTTAGAGGCTCAATCCACCCTGATTTTCAAAACAAATGTTGGTGCCAACCTCAACTTACTACAAGGGCTAAATTCACTGCTGGTGACAAGCTCTCCTCACTGCAAGTGCCAAATACACATGTTTCAAGGTGTTTTCCTACTGTCAGAGAGGTGGTATTGAGTGTGTAAAGTGTGTAGTTGTTAGGCTGTGATGTTGGGGTAATAGAGGGTCTTTGGTGTGTTAGATGCCCCCAGACATGCTTCCCCTGCTGTCCCAGTGTCATTCCAGAGGTGTTGGCATCATTTCCTGGGGTGTCATAGTGGACTTGGTGACCCTCCAGACACGGATTTGGGTTTCCCCCTTAACGAGTATCTGTTCCCCATAGACTATAATGGGGTTCGAAACCCGTTCGAACGCACGAACATTGAGCGGCTGTTCGAATCGAATTTCGAACCTCGAACATTTTAGTGTTCGCTCATCTCTAAATGTAATATACATTCACCATGCATATTTGATCTGCATTATTATAGATTTCTAGTAATGATAATAAATAATCTCTCATAGTAAAGACAACGTCTATATCTATTAAGGTACATCATAGTGTGCTATCCATCAAACAGGCAAAGCCCACCACCAGTTTGTTGATGAAAACAATGAGAAGAGCCCTGTGCGATGTGTGCCATGCCTAGTTCTGGAGGAAAGCCACCATACTGTTACAGCTTCCAGTCCGCTAATCAGGAGCAATTGTTAGCTGTAACCGACTGCTATTATCATGCTCCATTACCCTTAGTTGGAGCACAGCTCTGTTGGGGTTTTTAACACCTTACATGATGTGGTGAAACATGACCACTGCATTTAAGGGGTGACAATAATCCACCCCTCGCCCTCCACCATCCCCTTTTCCCCACAGCGAGATTGGGTGGTGCCCATATGTATTTTAAGAAGCTCGGGTTGAGTCTGACCAGTGACCCTGGTCTGCCAGGACCCCCCATACCAGCATTAATAGCGCATAAAAAACCCCAATATAAATATAGGTATCGTTGTAATCATATTGACCAACAGAAAAAAGGTAACATTATACTTATGCTAAACATTGCATGAAAAAAACATTTAAAAGGTAAAAAGTAATGATAGAAGTTAATGTTTTGTTTGTTTTTTTTGTTTTTTTTAATCCATCAAGAAAGAATTTATATAATTTAGTCAATAAGTTATACACACCCAAAAATATTGTCATTACAAAATGCATCTCATACCACAAAAACCCTCATATTGCTACAATACCGGAAGACTAAAAAAACTATATAGCTAACGCAATGTGAAGGCTAAAACACCCCAAATAGCCAAATTATTAGAACAAAACTGCGACAGAAAGGAGATGTATAAGCTACTGTATTTGAGTGTATATCAAGGTACACACAAAATTTTGAGGTTACGAGGAAAAAAACACCAGAAGTGACCCCCAGAGTGACCTCCCGCAATCATGGAAGCTACTGAGAAAATAAAAGAAAATTTGGTGTTAACAATGTACTCTACACAGTTTACATATTTACTTTTCACCATCCACTGTGTATTTACATCTTGTAAACTAACGCTCACTCCACCCCTATATAAATTCTTTAAGCCGTACAATTTTCAAAATCCTTAGAAGATTCCAATTTACTGGTATGATAGAGGCTCTGCAAACATATGGTGTGCAGATATCAAACATCTAAATCTGCGCATAGCGCTTCTCCCTTCTGTGACCTGCTGTGTGCTCAAAACGAACTTTATGCCGACATGTATGACACTGTTGTACCCAGGATAATGTAGTTAATGCCATATATGGGTATAAACTGCTATTTGGGCACAGCCGGGCAAGAAGAAAAGGAGCACTATTTGGTGTTTGGAGCACATATTTAGACGGTTTGATTTTTGGACACCATGACACTTTTGCAGAGCTCCTGAAATGCTAGTCAAATGTACCGTATTTTTCGGACTATAAGACGCACTTTTTTTCCCCAAAATTTCGGAGGAAAATGAGGGTGCGTCTTATAGTCTGAATGTGGGTTTGCAGCATGGCCGCGCTACTGCCACCGCTGGTTTTCTTCAGTGGCAGGAGCGTGACAATCTGCAGGCCCCGGCAGCTAAGACAGTCCCCGGCATCTGCTGTAATAGACCGGCGGATGCCGGGGAGTGTTTTAGCTGCCGGGGCCTGCAGATTGCCGCGCTACTGCCACCGCTGGTTTTCTTCAGCGGCAGGAGCGTGACAATCTGCAGGCCCCGGCAGCTAAGACACTCCCCGGCATCCGCCGGTCTATTACAGCAGATGCCGGGGATGGTCTTAGCTGCCGGGGCTTGCAGATTGCCACGCTCCTGCCGCTGAAGAAAACCAGCGGTGGCAGTTGCGCGGCCATGCTGTAAATCCGCTCCTCCTCCGCAGGTCCCGGCAGTTAGTTAGCCTCGGGGCCGGTCCCCACCGGCCCCATACCTTTAGTGATGCAGGCCGGCTCCTGCACAGCGAGGCCGCAGGAGCCGACCTGTTCCGATGACAGCCGGGAGCCTAATGAAGGCTCCCAGGCCTGTCATAGATATATATTACTATCGCGGCTGGTCTATGACCCTCCGCGATAGTAATGTATAGAATCTCCCATAGACGGCAATACACTTGTATTGCCGTCTATGGGACTTGCAATCAAATGATTGCAGGTTCAAGCCCCCTAGGCGGGGGATAATAAAATAGTAAAAAAAAAAAAAAAAAACACTTAAAAAAAATATAATAAAAAAATAAAATAAATAAAAGCACCTCCTTTCCCTAGAATACATATAAAAGTATAACATTACTGTGAAACATATACATTAGGTATCCCTGTGTCTGAAAATGCCCGGTCTACTAATATTTTTATGTACAGTGAACGTGAAAATCAAAAGTGCTAAACTGCCGGGTTTTTCTCTCTGTTTTGCCTCTGAATTAAATAAAAGGTGATCTAAGCAATAAACATTTCCCAAAATGGTATATCTAAAAAGTACACCTGGCCCCACAAAAAAAACGCCCTATACATCCCCGTACAGCTGCAGGGTCACCTGTTAATGTGGCCTTGCAGCTGTTCCAAAACTACAACTCCCATATATTAAATATTTTACCATTTTTTTTCCCTATTTTTCTCCTCTAAAACCAGTCCAGTGCGTCTTATAGTCCGAAAAATACGGTAATCCCTACACCTGACCCCATTTTGGACACTATACCCCTGAAGGAATTTATCCTGGGGTACCGTGAGCATTTTTACCCCCCCAGGTGTTTCTATAATTTGAAATTAATATGCAGCTGATGGTTAAAGGTGAAAATGGCAATTTTTCCAGGAATATGCACTTGTGTGCCCACCTTGTATCAAAGATGAAGGCTCCTAAAGCTGTTGTACTCTGGAAATCCATTTAACAGTTTTTGGAGTGTGTGTCTCTGATGGCACAATATATTGGGCACTGAAATGGCATATCTCTGTAAAAATTGCAATTTCCACTTTTCATTATCAACTGCACATTCATTTTTGGAAATTAAATTATTGCAACACTCAAGGGTTAAAAATACTTGCTACACCTCTTGATAAATCCCTTGAGGGGTGTAATTTTCACAGTGGGATCACATAACTGAGGATTCCACTTAACTGGCAAATCAATTTGGCAAAACCAAACTGCTCCAAAAACCAAAATATTGCTCCTTCCCTTCTGTGCCCACTCACAGTTTATACCCAAATATCACATTTTTAAGTACGTTATCCTGTCTAAATTTCACCTCCATATAATTTTAATACCTGTGAAATTCTTAAAGGGTTAACAAAGTTCTCAAATACTTTTTTGAATTATTTGAGGGGTGCAGTTTTGAAAATGGGGTGATTTATGGGGGGTTCTAATTTATATATGGCTTTATAATCCCCTTGAGAACTGTAGTAGTACAAAAAAATATTTAGTTTGGTAAATGTTTTTGTAAATCTGGGAAATTGCACTCTGGGAGGAAATTACATTGTAAGGGCTCCTTCTGGGGGACATAAAACTGTACATGTCTCCAAATGCGGCCTCTCGTCTCTTTCACATACGGAATGGGACACTGCAGGGTTGCCCCCTTTCCCTTTTAATTTTTGCCCTTTGTATAGAACCACTAGCTGCCAAAATTCGAGCGAATCCGGACATTGCTGGAGTTAAGGTGCGTGATAGGGAATTTAAGATCTCCTTATTTGCGGATGATGTTCTTCTTACCCTGACCTCTCTCCACACTACCCTTCTTAATCTATTGGCTACTTTAATTGATTTTGGGGTCTTTCTGGCTACAAAGTGAATCCTGCTAAAACCGAAGCTCTCCCTATTAATAACCCCGCCGCTTCTTTGCAGCTACTTAAGGGTAACTATGACTTTCAGTGGTCGTGTTGCATCCCGTAGGTATTTGAGAGTAGAGCTCTCTTCCTATACTGGTTTATACTCTAATTATCCACGTCTATTTAGTGAGCTTCGCTCGATGTTAGATAAGTGGCGTCCTCTTCCTATCTCCCTTATGGGGAGGATTTCGGCAGTAAAGATGTTCCTCCTCCCCAAACTCCTTATTATTTTGAGACCCTTCCTGTTGCAGTGCCTAGAGGTGAGCTGTGGTCTCTCCAGAAAAGTGTGTTCCATTTTATTTGGAATGCTAAACGTCACTGCATCCCCAGATCCATGATGCTTGCTGGCAAGGGAGACGATGGACTGGCTGTCCCGCATTTGCTATTTTATTTCTGGGAAGCCCATCTTCGGGTTATCCCATTTTGGGCGGCCTCACAAGCCTACACCAAGAGGGTCAAGGTGGAGAAGCTCTGAAGCCCCTGTCCATCCTAATGCACTCCTCTGGTCTTGCACCCCTATCTGGCCACTCCGCTTCTAGGCCCTATTAGGTTCACCAGGGAAGTTTGGAATGCATGTTCTAAACGCTTTGTATTGGCCTTTCGTTCGTCCTCAATGATTTCATTTCTATACAATCCCCTACTCCCAGGGGGGGTCTCTCTTCCGCTATGGTACGTCAGTGGGGTGGGCGGGGTCTGTTCCATATGGCTGAATTGGTTGACCCCTTGACATTGGATCTCAGACTTTTGAGTATTTCACTTCGACACTGGGTATGCCACCCACAGAGTGGCTACACTACCAACAGATAGCACATTTTGTTACTGTACAGCTGGGTTCCTCACGGGTATCCCCCCCATGGAGTTTGAGAAATTGTGTAGAGCGGGTACTTCCACTAGGGGCCTCATTTCTGCCATTTACAGACTACTTTCTCTGTCAGAGTTGTCCACCTCTTTGCCGCATAAGTACATGTCTAGATGGGAAGAGTCTCTGGGGCATCAGATCTCGCTGGATTCTTGGCGGGTTATCTGGTCTCGGGCCGCTAAGTCATCCTCATGTATCACTTATCGAGAAACCCAATATGAAATTCTTATGTATTGGTATCACACGCCTACATTGTTGCATAAACGTAATCCTACCATTTCCCCTCTTTGTTGGCGTTGTCAGTCCTCATTGGGCTTGGTTTATCACCTGTTTTGGGACTGCCCTCTCCTCCGCCCTTTTTGGGAGGAGGTGCAGCTAATGACGGTGAGTCTTTTCGTCCAAGGTGTCCCATTGGACCCAATGGTCTATTTGCTTAATCCCCCCCCGCCCCCCCAGACAATTGGGTAAGAAGACCTTCCGACTGTTTTTGTACTTGTGTACTGCAGCAAAAACACTTTTGGCCCATCACTGGAAGGATGTCCTCCCGCCTACTAGGTCCCAGTTGATTGGACGTCTCAAGGACGTGTGCACCCTTGAATATATGACGGCTACTCTAAACCATACGGTGGAGAGATTCAATTTCATGTGGTCGTCCTGGGAAGCCTACTGTGTCACTCATGGTTTTTGATCTGTTGTTTCTTTCTTAATACTTGCCTGTACACCCTGTATCCCCCCCCCCCCTCCCCGTTCCCTTGTGTCTTTGTTTTTTTTCTTGTATGCTGTTAATTTTTGTGTGGCCATAGTTGATTTCAGATTCTCTTTGTGTTGTTGCTGTTTTACATGCATATTTTTTATTTCTTTGTTGTACACCCTCTTGAAAAATTCAATAAAAATTACAGTTGAAAAAAAAAAAAACTGTACATGTCAACAGCTGAGGAGGCATTAAACTATGTGGGACCACTGCTGGGGGTACTGTTCAAGGAAACTGCTGGAGGGGACATTAAATGGTGCTAGGCCACTCCTGGGGTTTTTTGTATTTATTGAATTTATAAGGAATGTGGCCCCTCAATTTTTTTTCCATGTGTGGCTGTTTTGCCTTGCTGAGTTCAAGAACACTGATTTAACACATCTGATATGTAACACATTTCCTTTGGCCTGTTCTTTGAATACAAAACATATATGACTGATATACCTTGGCAACGCATTTAGATATGCAAAACATACGTTTCTTAAGGCTAAGGCCCCACGTAGTAAGGTGGGAAAAACTGCTGTGAAAACAAAACAGAGCGCAGACAGGTGGAGCTACCCAGCATCTCAACAGTAACCCTGCTGAAAAAGAAGAGCATTTATTCTTTTACAATTTTTTGCTGGTGGATTGACTTAATTGGCAAGGGCAAGGTTTAGTCGTTTCAGTTTCTTTTTCATAGATTTCTCTTTCCTATAAACTAGGCCTTGTTTACCGGCACTGCTGATTTCACAATCAGACTGTATCAGTCATAGTCTATTATCAGAACAAATGGATTGCATGTGGACATAGCATGTAATATATAAGTATATATGCACTCTGATAACACCTTGTCACGCAATGTGAAACTGGATGTACTAAAATGATTCAGATATCCTGTAGTGTACTGTAACTGTTTCTGACAGCATAATATGTTCCAGTAAGAGAAAAAGTGAAACCAGAAAGAACATTCAGTATATTATTCAATCATATTTTCATTAAAGGAGTTTTTCATGCAAAAAATAATTTTTCATAAAAAGTTTTAGTGCTATTAATAAGTTCAACCAAATACCTTTGGCCGTGTTTTGAGTGATTTCCTGGTTTCTCTGGGAGCTCCTGGCATCTTCTGCATTTGTTTACATGGGTAGCTTCCTGTTCTGTTTTTCTATAACTACCATGATGCCTTGCTCTTCACTCAGAACTGGCTTCCTCCCCCTCCCTCTCTCACTCCCTACACCTCCCTTTTCCACTCACACCCTCTCCCTGTTTCCCTAGCTAGCCTGTCCACCACTAGCCCTTACTAACTAACTCAAACCCCCCACCACCACCACTAACCGATCATACGGTACTTACTTGTCTTCAGGGCAGGACCTTCTGGACACAGGACTTCACTTGTTCTGAGCAGCCTGCACCTCCTTGGTGTCTGCTAGCTGTCCACATCTGCACAATAGAGTCGGAATGCTGGCATGCACAGTAGCCGGAACTCCGGCTCTATTGATTAGGGGTGGGCAACTGGCATATATCAGGAAGAGATGGTGCCAGCCACCCAGAAGTGATGTCCCGTGCCCAGAAGATCCCAACAGGAAGACAGGTAAGTATGATTGGGGGGGGGGTGTTTAGTATTGGTGACTTTCCGTTTTTTTTTGGAAACAGAGAAATGGAACGTCAGTAAATATTTAGAAGGTGGGTGGGGGTGTTTAGCTTATTCACACATACACATTATCCATGCATATACAAGTTTCACGTCCATTTAAAAAGTACTTATATACACAAGCATAGGTTTATGCATACATACATATATAAAATATGCACATATACATGCATGTACTTTACACATTATCTATATTGGTCACAAAAGTACTGTGAGAGAGTGAAGGGTGTGGTCTGAGAAGACAGGTCCATTCCAGCCAGGCACCTAAAGGGTGTTTGGTAAAGGTTCACACCAGGGGGGTCAGCTGACTGATCAGGCCTTAATAATAGTCTGTGTGTGAAGACTAGCAGGGTGGCACCACATAGACAGTTGATCTCTCCATACCAAACCTACAGAGCAGGTACTGTGCCACCCGTTGTTGTTGCCAAGGTGGGAGTCTGGTAGCCAGTCTCCTGTATAGTCAGGGAAAAGTGTTCCTATGTTTAAGTCAGTTCTCAGCCGATAAGGTGTTTGATTTTTGTTATTTGTGCCTTTGCAAAGGCAGTGTATGCACTAAGTGAATAAAGCCTGAACTTGTGTGCAACCCAGTGTCTGTGTCCCTGTTTCCTGCACTGCTACAAGCATCTACCTGAGCGAATCCCCACAGGACATATATACACATTATTCAGGCATACAGGACTCTTATACACATAATATATACATATAAACAGATAAAGGGTTGTCTGGAATAAAATTAAAATTAAATCCCTACACTAACCAACATGCTGCTTACGGAAAAAAGTAAGCTAGCAGTCTACATACACCTCTCATGTGAAGGGGGCGGATTATGACGTGGATTCAGTGCCAAGATCTGCCCCCTCTTGCCCCGTGCGAACGAGCCCTAAGTGTCCTGCTCGATCTTGCCACAGATTCCGTGGCTTGAGACTCCCTGCTGATTAGGCCCATTAATTTTTCAATAGGACGCTGAAAAAATAAGTATTCTGCTCTATCATGTTACGAATTCCACAGCTCAAGACTCCTTGCTGAATAGTCCCATTTATCTGGGCCTAATCAGCAGCGGAAAGCCATGACAGATGCTGATGCTCTGCACCAACATCCTGTCCCGGTGGTGATGGAAAATTAATTGGAATTCATTTTAATTTTCTGCCATGTGAACATACCCTAGAATTTATATTTTCCATTCCTTTTCAAGACCGTCAATACATTGGTTGCCTATTCATTACAGAATACGATATAAATTAATCACCCTCATGCACAAGGCTCTCCATAATGCTGCACCTCCCTACTTTTCCTCCCTCATCTCTATCACCCAACCTGTGCTGTCCGTTCACTCAATGACCTAACGCTTACATCCTCTATTATCAGAACCTCCCACGCTATACAAGACTTTTCCTGAGTTGCACCACTTCTCTGGAATGCTCTACCCCGGACAATCAGATTAACTCCCAATTTCTACTGTACAACTTCAAACGCAAATTAAAGGCACATCTTTTCAAACAGGCCTATCACAATTCCTAATGTAAACCCTTCCATAACGTAATTAGAATCTCTATAATGAATCCTCCTCTGTTCCAGCTCCCACATTACCCCCACACGATATGATGCCAATTCAGGCTAACTTTATATGCCCAGGCACCATCTGCATGTTAAAGGACACGACTGGTGATGGCTCATGCAGGTTTATGTAATGAAAGTCACCTCTATTACAAAATTGTCTGACCACTGTATAAGCAATGCTACCTCCATTGTTGCCCCTGCTACCTCTTGTGTCACTCCTCTACCTCATAGATTGTAAGCTCTTGTGAGCAGGGCCTCAGTCCTATTGTGTGAAGTGACTATTTCTTTGTAATGTATCTTTTTGTGCTGCGGAATATGTTGGCGCTATATAAATACATATTATTCTTGTTGTTGTTATTATTATGGCAATCCTGACTTTGGCTCAAAAGACCATAGCAACGTAAATATTTCAGCTTGTAACATGTTCCCAAATTACCAGTTGAGGTGACAATAAAGGGAATGTATCCATACTTGCTCTTTGTTTGATTTTGGGCCCATTCACACTGGCACAGAGGAGGCGAATTATTGCTCAGAATCCACGTCATAATCTGTCCCCTCACAATGGTGGTCTATGGAGACCGCTAGTGTTCTTTTTTCCGCTAGCGGCATGTTGCAGCTAGCTGAAAAAAGAAGCGACATGACCTTTCTTGAGGCGGATTCCGCCTCCAGAAGGCAATAGACGTGAATGGGAGGCGGAAACCGCATCACGGTTTTGGCAAAAACTGCGACCAAAAACTGCTACAGGTTTTTACTGTCCATTCATTTTCCAGGAGGGGACGACTGCCAAGCGTTTTCTGAAGCGGTTTTTACCAAAAACCGCTCCAGAAAATGCTCCAAAAAACATCTCAAGGTCCAAAAACCACTTCCTAATTAGGGAGTTAATGCCACACGTAATTCATGTGTGAACTTAGCCTAATAGTGTTGCTGTATTTTAATTCAAAGTACTTTATACCTTAAGTTAGTTTGCACTCTGTAGTTCCATAAAATAAAGTAAATGTATTTTTTTTTCTCATTGTTTCATTATATACAGTTTGTAACTCTTTTTAAATCTTTTTTTCTCATAGGTGACCGTTCTTCAGCTCTATGATATAAGAATACATGGACCGTTATATGCACTTTACTTCACTTTATTATACATTCTAAAATATTGCACTTTCCAATGGCATATATTTCTTTTTCAACATCACCTAAAGAATCTGGAGTATCCCAGGCTTAAATAAAATGTATATGCATGTGTTTCTTTAACTGTAGCTCACTACAATGTTAGAATCTCAAGGTTTGCTAGCACGGAGGCAAGTGAAAAACATATCTTTCCAGTAACTACTGCCATAGCAGCAGAGGCAGCTGCCACAGGGCCCGGGACATTAGGGGGCCCGGTGACAGCCACTACTGCTGCGGGTTTTTTTTTTTTTGGTTTTTTTTAATAGGCCGTTACGGGCCCTATTTACTTACTGATCCTGGCTGTGCTGGAATCGGTAAGTGACACCGCGGGCCCCACAAACACTATCATTATACTATATAACTATACGAGTATAATAATCGGAGGCCCGGGTGAGGTAAGAAACATAAAAAACACTGTTACTTACCTCTCCACGATCCTGCCAGGCCTCCTTCCTAGTTGTCTGACGTCTCTGACATCACATGAACCCGGCCTGCGTCCCGGGTCATGTGACGTCCGACGTCATTGAAGAAGGACGGCAACGTAGGAGCCGGGGGACAGGTAAGAAACAGTGGTTTTTTATGTTTTTATTCCCCCGGGTCTCCAATTATTATACTCTGGGGTCTGAAAAGACCCCAAAGTATAATAATTGTTTATGGGTGTCCACAGTGGGACATAATAGTGTGTGAATTACAGTATTCCCCACCCCCTTCTTCTTGGGTCCAGAGTAGAGAAGAAATATCTTGAAAAGGGCAGTGGTCTTGATAGTCTGTGCAGGCTCCCAGGACCTCTCTTCAGGACCAAAACCTGTCCAATCCACCAGATAAAAAGAATTAGGAATCCGAGGAGCGTCTAAATATTACAAAAAAATAAAGTTTTCTTCATCTGAAATTTCCTAGATGAAAGCTAGACTTTATTTCCAGTAGAAAACAAGTGGCAATCTTCATTTCTGGTCTGGAAATTCTTTCATACTGTCAGCAGCTTGGATTAAAGCTGATTTAGTTTGCTGACGAACATGTACAAAATTCCCATATGCGGGGCCACACGGTGGCTCAGTGGTTAGCACTGCAGCCTTTCAGCGCTGGAGTCCTGGTGTTCAAATCCCGCCAAGGGCAAAAAACCATCTGCAAGGAGTTTGTATGTTCTCCCCGTGTTTGCATGGTTTTCCATCCCATATTCCAAAAAAAAAAAAAAGACATACTGATAGGGAAAAATGTACATTGTGAGCTCTATGTGGGGCTCACAATCTACATTAAAAAAAAAAAAAAAAATTCCCATATGCCAAGTTAACAGTAGGAAACTCACATGATTAGTCCAAAATATTCCAAATTATTTGTTTTTTTACAAAACTGAAATTTTCGCCAATTTATATACTCAGCAGTCTCTTACCCTAGGCCTCCATCAATTATACTCTTGGTCTTGAAGTGACCCCAGAGTATAATACTGTCACTTTTCACTTTTACATAACTTTGGATGCGTTTGCCTTAGAGACCTAGAAATTGTATAGATAGGTTCATAGGAGCTCTAAAATATTTTACACCAGGGGTCCTCAAATTGTTTAAACAGGGGGCCAGTTCACTGTCCCTCAGACCATTGGAGGGCCGAAATATATGTTAAAAAAATTTAAGATTATATGCTTCACAGCAGTTCCCCCACAGTATTATATTCTCCACAGCAGCCCCCCCCCACAGTATTATATGCTCCACAGTACGCCCCCACACACCGTATTATATGCTCTTCAACACGCCCTCCCCCAATATTATATGCTCCTCAGTACGCTCCTCCCCCCAGTATTATATGTTCCTCAGTACGCCCCCTCCCACAGTATTATATGCTCCTTAGTACGCCCCCCACAGTATTATATGCTCCTCAGTACACCCACCACACACTGTATTATATGCTCCTCAGTACACCCCGCACAGTATTATATGCTCTTCAGTACGCACCTAAACACACCTACATACATACACATACATACATACACACAAACTTCCACACTTATACTTACCCATGAAGAGCCGCCGCGTGTCCTCCTCCTTCAGACTGCAGGCGATGTGTCTGCGTGATGTGTCAGGGCAGAGGTCACACTCTGCAGTCAGTGTATGCCGCAGTTGACCACTGAAAACAGCAAAAGCTCACTAAGGGTGCATTCACACTACGTAACGCCGGGCGTGTATGAGAGCCGTACACGCCGGCGTTACAGCAGACTGCCGAACACTTCCCATTCACTTCAATGGGAGCGCTCGTAACAGCGGCGTTTACGAGCGCTCCCATTGAAGTGAATGGGAAGTGTTCGGCAGTCTGCCGTAATACCGGCGTGTACGGCTCTCATACACGCCCGGCGTTACGTAGTCTGAATGCACCCTAACGGGGAATCCTATACCAGTCGGAGTTTGAGGACCTTTGGTCTACACTATGTTTTAAGCCAATTTAAAGTGTGCTTCATACCGAACTTGTTCGTCCCGAAAAGAATCAGGACCCATGCATGAAATGAATCTTGAGAAGTTTTCCAATCTCTGGTTAAGAGGAACATGAGGATGCAGGGCATATAGGATGTGAAAAGGTTAAGTACCAGTTGACTTGGTAGAGTTATTATTGTAAGAGAACTCTGCCTAAGGAAAATGATGTACCCAATTATCTTGTTGTGAGGAGATGAAGTGATGGAGATACTTTTTCCAATGCTTGATTAGGAGGGGAAGTCTAATTTTACATACAGAAGACCACAGAGAGCTCTTCTGAATCTTGAAGTGAATTGAACCCGTTTGACAGAGACCACATGTAGTGGAAGACCATAAAGACAGAAGAAATGCTGGCTGAAGTGTACAAATATCTTATAAAATAATTGGTTGAAGCTTGTCTTGTTCTTTACTTTTGCCCCCTGGGGTATTATTATTAATAATAGTAATAATAATAATAATAATACCATATTTACAGTCCTATGAAAAAGTTTGGGCACCCCTATTAATCTTAATCATTTTTTGTTCTAAATATTTTGGTGTTTGCAACAGCCATTTCAGTTTGATATATCTAATAACTGATGGACACAGTAATATTTCAGGATTGAAATGAGGTTTATTGTACTAACAGAAAATGTGCAATATGCATTAAACCAAAATTTGACCGGTGCAAAAGTATGGGCACCCTTATCATTTTATTGATTTGAATTCCCCTAACTACTTTTTACTGACTTACTGAAGCACAAAATTGGTTTTGTAACCTCAGTGAGCTTTGAACTTCATAGCCAGATGTATCCAATCATAAGAAAAGGTATTTAAGGTGGCCAATTGCAAGTTGATCTCCTATTTGAATCTCCTCTGAAGAGTGGCATCATGGGCTACTCAAAACAACTCTCAAATGATCTGAAAACAAAGATTGTTCAACATAGTTGTTCAGGGGAAGGATACAAAAAGTTGTCTCAGAGATTTAACCTGTCAGTTTCCACTGTGAGGAACATAGTAAGGAAATGGAAGACCACAGGGACAGTTCTTGTTAAGCCCAGAAGTGGCAGGCCAAGAAAAATATCAGAAAGGCAGAGAAGAAGAATGGTGAGAACAGTCAAGGACAATCCACAGACCACCTCCAAAGAGCTGCAGCATCATCTTGCTGCAGATGGTGTCACTGTGCATCGGTCAACAATACAGCGCACTTTGCACAAGGAGAAGCTGTATGGGAGAGTGATGAGAAAGAAGCCGTTTCTGCACGTACGCCACAAATAGAGTTGCCTGAGGTATGAAAAAGCACATTTGGACAAGGCAGCTTCATTTTGGAAACAAAAATTGAGTTGTTTGGTTATAAAAAAAGGCGTTATGCATGGCGTCCAAAAAGAAACAGCATTCCAAGAAAAACACATGCTACCCACTGTAAAATTTGGTGGAGGTTCCATCATGCTTTGGGGCTGTGTGGCCAATGCCGGCATCGGGAATCTTGTTAAAGTTGAGATTCGCATGGATTCCACTCAGTATCAGCAGATTCTTGAGAATAATGTTCAAGAATCAGTGACGAAGTTGAAGTTACGCCGGGGATGGATATTTCAGCAAGACAATGATCCAAAACACCGCTCCAAATCCTCAGGCATTCATGCAGAGGAACAATTACAATGTTCTGGAATGGCCATCCCAGTCCCCAGACCTGAATATCATTGAACATCTGTGGGATGATTTGAAGCGGGCTGTCCATGCTCGGCGACCATCTAACTTAACTGAACGCGAATTGTTTGTCCAAAATACCTTTATCCAGGATCCAGGAACTGATTAAAAGCTACAGGAAGCGACTAGAGGCTGTTATCTTTGCAAAAGGAGGATCTACTAAATATTAATGTCACTTTTCTGTTGAGGTGCCCATACTTTTGCACCGGTCAAATTTTGGTTTAATGCATAGTGCACATTTTCTGTTAGTACAATAAACCTGAAATGGCTGTTATAAACACCAAAATATTTAGAACTAAAAATGATTAAGATTAATAGGGGTGCCCAAACTTTTTCATAGGACTGTATATAGTGCCAACATATTCCGCAGCACTGTACAATCTGTAGGGTTAAGTACAGACAAATAGATACATTACAAAGAAATAGTCAAGGGGACTGAGGGCCCTGCTTGCAGGAGCTTACAATCTAGCAGCAATATGTATCCAGTCACCTGGCGGTTCAGCAAATTATCTTGCACCTAGCCAAACTGTTTGTGGTTCAGTCACTGCTGTACCACTTAGCGGATTAAACTGTTTTTCTCTAACTGATGTAGTCAACCTCAATGGACGATACCTAGCCACTATTATTTCTCTAGGAAAGCTGACCTTATTTCACAGTAAACTTATGAAGACCTTTCGCACTCTCCAACAAGGTTTAAACAGGGCCCAGGGTTTTATGGCCTTTTATAACCACTAGACACCACGTCACTGATCAAAGAGGCCATAAACCCAGAGAACTTTCCTGCGAACTGATATATATGTGTTTTTTTTTTTAAAACTGTTTATGTTCTGTTTTCCATCTATTTTGCATCTAACACTCCATTTCTCTGTATATATATGCCTACCTTCAGAGATTGTGTTATACCATCCTGATGAAGGGACCTTTATAGTAGTCCCGAAAGCTCGAAATATGTCATCAAAAAACTTTTTGAGTTAGCCATTAAAAAAGGTATCAACTACTGAGGACTTCTCTCAGAAAATTTCTTTCATTTCTTATTTCACAGTGTGATAGAGAATGTGAGTCTTACTATGGATATGTCAGTCTGGGGAAAGTTTCATGCCACCATCAACACGTCAAGCAGAAATTATGGACAAGGACAGTACATGACTTTATGGCCCACTGGGTCAATGTTTTGAGCGCCAGTAGCCACAACCAGAAACGCAACAAGACCAGGTGCTAGGTGCACCCTGTTTTTGCAGGTTCAGTACCAACACCATGCAGGGCCCCACTGAATCCTCCTCTCTGGACTGTTTCCTGCCCATATCCTCACCAGGGCAATACACTGTTTACACTCCTCCTCCCTCATTTCATGGGTTTAAGGTGAAGTACTGCCATGAAATTTTACAGTTAATGAGCATGGATCAGAGGAGCCACACAGCAGAGGAGCAGCGCCGCTGTATCCTGCAGCAAGTATCCTGCTGGAAGACTCCTTGCCAGCTACAACTGTGCAGTTTTGCCAGTGACAATGGCACCAATATTGTTGTTGTGCTGCAGCTGGTTTAAATAGCACATTGCCTCCCCATATGGTGCCTGTGTCTGTGCTGAATCTTAATAACACACACCACAACGTTCGCTGAGGAGGAGGGTAACAGGGGTACTGCATATGTTTTATATATATATATATATATATATATATATATATATATATATATATACATATGCCATATATATGTAATAAAGCTGTGGCCGACCCCACCCATTCAAAGGTAACTTTGTCCGTATTTATGTGAAGGTCACACACAAAGGGGTTTGGTGGAGGGGAAGGGGTTTTTTGGTCCAGGAAAGTGCTCAAATACGGCTGGTTTTCCTTTGTTATATATCTTACAGGAAACAACTACACTCATGCAATAGGGAATGGAAGAAAAAGAGCAGCTTCAACCTCTCAGTCAATGTCATTGCCCTTGGTTGATGCAAGGGGAACTGGATGTAGGATGAACATTTGGGTCAGGGTCATTATGGTGGAGGAACTAGGACTCTTAGACTGAAAGACGGGGAGGAAGACTCTCATTTGGATGCAGAGGGGGCCCTTGATGTATCACAGGTACAACCAGGGGAGGAAGGTGACCCTTATTTCTTTCAAGATAATGACAATGGCCAGAAACACCAACCATGACACACCCCTGGCTATGTGCACACACTTGCATGAATGGCAGGCTGTATGTTCCACTGCTTACACTGCAACAAGCAAGGGGATACTGGATAGCAGCGCTTTAAAATGTCAAAATGGTGTAATTCTTTGCTGTCTCCCAAAGGGAAGAAAAATGGAATATTATCAGGATAAGTTGTATATCCATGTCACTGCAGAATTTAGGGAGTCCACTGCAACTACTAGTTGAATGCGTACCCCCAATGCCCCATGACCACTCCCAGTTCTCCTCACTCAGCCATTGCTCCACCTCCTCTGCCAGTGCCACGGCTACAAGTAGCAGGAGTAAAATCAGCAGCCAGTACAGTATCTTGAACATGATGAACCAGAAACGTATCACCTAACACCAACCAGACCCATAATAGGCAACTGATACCTCGGCTCACCAGCAACTATATTCCAGCAGATAACTGTTACTACATGGAATCCTGGGCCAATAGGTTAGAGCAGTGTAAAGAGCTAACCCAGTTTGCCATGGGAGTTTTATCTTGTCTGGCCTCCAGCTGAGAGGGATGTTGTAACACCTAGGATGAAACTGTCCACTGCCAGTGTGGAAAAAAATACCTTTGTCAAAATTAATCTGGCATAGATCAGGGAAGATTTCCACACACTTCCAGCTGATTCCTCCAAATATAGTTTGCTCCGTCTTACTTTATCATTCGTCATTTACTGTACTGTCTGATGCTGCCTGCTACTCCTAAGCAGCTACCACCATGGCCACCACCCAGCCAGACATGTCCTGCGGTCTGGTTTAACATATTATTTCATGCTATACTGCCACTAACTTGTTATTGAAAAGCCAATTCTTCATCACTTTTCAACTCTGGAGCGTTTTAAATATTAAAATGCATGAAAGCCAGTGGTAGAGCAGTGTATGGTTTAAGTTTTTATCCACTGCTACCACCCGTTTTTCCATAGACATATACAGTATGTCACTTTCACTCTGAAATAACTTCAGCTGTGTTTGTCTTAGAGAGCTACAAATTGGGTAGATGGGTTCCTAGGAGTCCTGATAGTATTATAAACTATTTTCTAAGCCAATATAAGCTGTGGTTCAGCCCAAACTTGTTAGACCCCAAACAAATCTTAGTCCCGAACCTGAAGCAAAAGAAATCTAGAAAGGTAGTCATCCTTTATCCAAATTAGGGCCATATCATGCAGGGTGCCCTGAATATCATAAAGTTGGTATAGAAATGTCTGAATTCTTTTTCTTCTTTGCCCCTTGGATCTTCTATACCTTGAGAGCTTCCAACTGCAAAGAGATAGGGGTTTCATTCTGCCTGTATACAGAAGAACTAGTAAGTACCCTCCCTCACTGCAACCACACAGGCTATGGTAACTATACAGATGTAACCAGTTTTCTTGCTTGAGTACAGAATCATCAGATCCAAGAAATCCCATGCCCAATGTTGCTACAGGTTCGAAAGTCAATAGGTGATGGCTTCTATGAAAACAGTCCAGTTGGCTATGCATGTTATGTAAAGAGGAGAAAAAGTTGCAATCTTTTACCCCAGGACGTCAAACTTACCAGACCAGTGAAGACTCTGGTAACAGACTCTAATGGAGGCAGTGCCTGAACAAGTACAAAACGTGTTCCAGACATCACCACTGAGGCCTGTGATGGGGTCTGAGTGATTACATGGGGTGTGCTGGCATCATAACGTCAACATCTCCCACTTGACCGTTGAGACCCAACCACAAGTCTTAGTGTTGACATCCTAAACGCATGACGTCAGCTGCAGACCTGAAGAAGAAGCCAGTGGAGCAATGGAGCAATTCTGTGTCGTTCCCCATTTTGCGGCCGCAAAATTATGGGCGCAAAATTACGCGCCATAAACGATCGTAACTCCCATTGAAATCAATGGAATTAGAGATGAGCGAGTACTGTTCGGATCAGCCGATCCGAACAGCACGCTCCATAGAAATGAATGGATGCACCTGGTACTTCCGCTTTGACGGCGGCCGGCCGCTTAATCCCCCGTGTGCCGGCTACGTCCATTCATTTCTATGCGAGCGTGCTGTTCGAATCGGCTGATCCGAACAGTATTCGTTCATCTCTAAATGGAATCTTTTTGAGCGCGCAAACTGCTGACACGCGTATACGTGCCAAATTGCGCGCCACTTTACACCATGTGAACTCCCCCTAATAGAGATTGCTGAATACAAGTTTTACACCTTCTGCCTTGCTCTATAATTCAGGATCCTTGGAAAGTATTACTATAATAAAGACTGCTGAATATTAACCAGTGGTGTAACTAGGAATGGCGGGGCACCGTGGCGAACTTTTGACATGGGCCCCCCCCCCCCATCCCAACTGACGCCGAAGACCTCGACCGACCCCCTCCTCCGCACTCTATTATGTCCCTTACTTGCCCCTGCACACAGTATTAACCCCAATAGTGTCCCCTGCACACACTATTAACCCCAATAGTGTCCCCTGCACACACTATTAACCCCAATAGTGGCCCCTGCACACAGTATTAACCCCAATAGTGGCCCCTGCACACAGTATTAACCCCAATAGTGGCCCCTGCACACAGTATTAACCCCAATAGTGTTCCTTGCACACAGTATTAACCCCAATAGTGGCCCCTGCACACAGTATTAACCCCAATAGTGGCCTCTGCACACAGTATTAACCCCAATAGTGGCCCCTGCACACAGTATTAACCCCAATAGTGGCCCCTGCACACAGTATTAACCCCAATAGTGTCCCTTGCACACAGTATTAACCCCAATAGTGGCCCTTGCACACAGTATTAACCCCAATAGTGGCCCCTGCACACACTATTAACCCCAATAGTGTCCCCTGCACACAGTATTAACCCCAATAGTGTCCCCTGCACACAGTATTAACCCCAATAGTGGCCCCTGCACACAATATTAACCCCAATAGTGTCCCCTGCACACAGTATTAACCCCAATAGTGTCCCTTGCACACAGTATTAACCCCAATAGTGGCCCCTGTACACAGTATTATACCCCATAGTGGCCCCTGCACACAATATTATACCCCATAGTGGCCCTGCACACAGTATTAACCCCAATAGTGGCCCCTGCACACAGTATTAACCCCAATAGTGTCCCTTGCACACAGTATTAACCCCAATAGTGGCCCCTGCACACACTATTAACACCAATAGTGGCCCCTGCACACAGTATTATGTCCCTCTGTGGACACCCATAAACAATTATTATACTCTGGGGTCTTTTCAGACCCCAGAGTATAATAATCGGAGACCCGGGGAATAAAAACATTAAAAACCCCCCAAAAAAACACTGTTGCTTCTTACCTGTTCCCCGGCTCCTGTGCTGTCCTCCTGTGCTTAACCAGCGCTCGCGTCCTTCGTTAATGACGTCGGACGTCACATGACCCGGGAAGCATGCCGGGTTCATGTGACGTCAGAGACGTCAGACAACAGTAGGACGGAGGCCTGGCAGGATCGCGGAGAGGTAAGTAACAGTTTTTTATGTTTATTACCTCTCCCGATCCGCCGGTCATTATACTCGGGGGTCTGCAAAGACCCCCCGAGTATAATGATAGCCCCTGTGGGGCCCGCGGTGTCACTTGCCGATCCCGGCCCAGCCAGGATCGGCAAGTGAATAGGGCCCGTAACTGCCTATTGAAAAAAAAACGCAGCGGTAGCGGCTGTCACCGGGCCCCCTAATGGCCCGGGCCCTGTGGCAGCTGCTACTGCTGCTACCACGGTAGTTACGCCACTGATATTAACCCCATCCCGACATTTGCCATACTATTACGGTTTGCTGGGTGTTTAACTATGGCGGCTGCCCGAGAGCCAGGCAGCCGCCATAGCCGCCGGTTGTCTACTGTCTTATACAGTAGACACCCAGCGCTAATATTCCCGGTTAGTACCCACACCGATCACGGGCATTTACCCCTCTGGGTGTCTCAAAGTTTTTAGAGTTTAGTGTCCCTAAGGCTGAGTTCACATGGAGTTTTTTAGACCAGATTTAGCGCAGAGGCCGCCTCAGAATTTGGCTCCAAAAAACGCCTCCTGCGGCATTCCGCACCGGATTAGGCCCAAATGAATGAGCCTAGTCGGGAGAGAGTCTCGCACCGCAGACGTGGAATCCGTGTCAAGGTTGGGCAGCTCGCTTCTTTTTTTCCGCAAGCAGGAAAAAACGCTAGAGGAAAAAAGAAGTGAACAGCTCCCACTTTTTTTGGAGCCGGATTCTGAGGTGGATTCCATGTCAAAATATGGTCCAAAAAGCTTAGTGTGAACTCAGCTTAAGTGTGCCAAATTGAACTACATTTCAATGCCACATGTCTGTAAAAGATACCTTGTCCCGCAGGATTGATAAAGAGCCATTAGCTCTGCTGTGAAGGTGTTCCATACACAGGACTGTGGGAGGCAGACTATGACAGAATAGAGGCAAAATACAGGTGCTGTTTTCGATTTTATAGAGACATTTCATTCAATTGGGGTTAATTAGGGTACTGGAGTCCAAATAAAATTCTTGCCCTAAAGTGAACTATGCCTTCAGAAAGCAGGGGGATCACTGTGCTAGAGGAAAGTGCTGATTGGACCCCGGCACCATCAACATTATCAGCTTGGATACAACTTCCAATTGGTCGCTGTTTTTCTTTCACCAATACCCCTTCCACAATTGCAACATGAGAGCACTGCTAATTTCACCTAATATCACAATTTTACTGAACTCTAGGAAAATTATATCAGTGGAGCTAGATATAAGGGGTTAACAGTTATCAAAACTAGATTTTCAGGTTCTAAGTGGTTGGATTTTACAGGATATCTTATTGCTTTGCAGAACTGAAATATAGTGTGGGCAGCTGTATTTCCAATGTTTTTGCTAAATCATGATCTGTTTGCTTCTATTTTTGTATTCAGAATAAACACTATTTAACTGTTCTCATATCAGCTCAGGAAAACACCATGTGATACTTTTTTGCATGTGGTGGTGCAAAACAAAAACATTTAGGGTAAAGTTAATTAACCTCATATACTTGTGATTTACAGCAAACATAACATACATAACCTAAGTATGCTTAAAACACTTTTATTCTTCCCCAGGCTTCCTGTCCCATTTAAGCATTTTAATTCACTAGCATTTCTGCAACTTTATCTTCAAACATAAGAATTTTCATCTGTTTGATTAAAGAAAATCTTCATTTAACCAAAAGAATACCCTTAAAACTATAACAGCTAAAGGTATGGTCTGAAGATACTGGTTCAAAATCAACAAAACACATTTTTGTGGCGCCATCTGGTGTTTGAAGTACTGTATTGGTTTTGAAAGAGGACTGGTCAAATCTACTGATTTAGTTTTGGTACTGGATCATGTTTTCTTATATCTCTGTTTTGTGCTGTGCCCTGGAAAATCTCTCTATATTATAAAAATGGAATTCTGTCTGTGTATCCTTTATGCGCGATCAAACGACTAGACCGATCTTCACCAAATTTGCCACACAGATACCTCAGGTGTATCTGTACCGTTGCTGAGATACAGAATTCCCAAAACAATGACCCCCATTAGCCAATACAAACCTGCAAGTCTTTCAATCATATTCCAAGTGCCATACATATGGTCACTCCAGTGACGTAACTAGGAATGGAGGGGCCCCGTGGCGAACTTTTGACATGCCCCCCCCCCCCCCCGACCAACACCTAAGACCTCGACTGCCCCCCTCCTCCGTATTCCTGTGCACTCTATTATGCCCCATAGTGGCCCCTGCACACAGTATTATACCCCATAGTGGCTCCTGCACACAGTATTGTATCCCTTAGTGGTCCCTGCACACAGTATTATGTCCCTTAGTGGCCCCTGCACACAGTATTATGTCCCTTAGTGGCCCCTACACACAGTATTATGTCCCTTAGCGGGCCCTGCACACAGTATTATGTCCCTTAGTGGCCCCTATACACAGTGTTATGTCCCTTAGTGGCCCCTGCACACAGTTTTATGTCCCTCAGTGGCCCCTACACACAGTATTATGTCCCTCATTGGCCCCTACACACAGTATTATGTCCTTCAGTGGCCCCTACACACAGTATTATGTACCATAGTGGCCCCTGTACACAGTATTATGCCCCACTGTGGACACCCATAAACAATTATTATACTCTGGGATCTTTTTAGACCCCAGAGTATAATAATCGGAGACCCAGGGGGATAAAAAATAAAAAAACACTGTTACTCACCTATCTCCCGGCTCCGCTGCAGGCCTCTGCTGTAGTCCATCTTCTATGACGTCAGACGTCACATGACCCGGGACACAAGCCAGGGTCATGTGACGTCAGAGACATCAGACGACTAGGCCTGAAGCCTACCCGGATCGTGGAGAGGTAAATTTTTTATGTTTCTTACCTATCCCTGGCCTTCGATCATTATAGTCGGGGGTCTGAAAAGACCCCCAAGTATAATGATAGTGTTTGTGGGGCCCGTGGCGTCACTTACCGGTCCCGGGCCTGCCAGGATCAGTAATTAAATAGGGCCCGTTACCGGCTGGAGTAACTCCAGCCAGTAACGGCCTATTAAAATTTTTTTTTTTTTAAATGCAGTGGTAGCGGCTGTCACCAGGCCCCCTAATGTCCCGGGCCCTGCATGTCAGCACACAGTATCACACGCAGGAGAATTAGATATGCACAACAAAAGAGCAACATTATATAATATAAATCCAACACTAAGAGAACAACCCACAAGTCAAAGCGACCCGGGGATCCAGAGAGACAACAAAGAAAGATAACAGAAAGACAACACATACGAAGACACGAAACGAGAGGGGGGCAACAGACAGAGGTAGGCTAGAAAATAAGAAAATGGACAGGAGTCCCCCGAGGACCCGGAAAGGGGGCTAACAGGGGGGATTTAAGCGAAAAGGGAAGAAAACTCACTCGACTCCTGAAACTCAACCCACGGCCGCCAGAGGGTCTCAAATTTAGAAGGGTCCACAGAGTCTTCTGCGACCAAAGCCTCCATTCTCCTAATGAGGAGAAACTCCTGGAGCCATTCCGTCCTGGAGGATTAGATAGGCATGTCTGCACACAGTACCACACGCCAGGGATTAGATACATGTGTCTGCTCACAGTACCACATGCCAGAGGATTAGATACGTGCGTCTTCACACAATTCCACATGCCGGAGGATTACATACGTGCGTCTGCAGACAGTACCATATGCCGAAGGATTAGATACGGCATCTGTACACAGTTCCACATGCCAGAGGATTAGATATGCGCATCTACACACAGTACCACATGCTGGGGGATTAGATACACGCGTCTGCACACAATACCACATGCTGGAGGATTAAATACGCACCTCTGCACACATTTCCACACACTGGTGGATTAGATGCATGCGTCTGCACATATACATGTGCGAAGCCGGCTCCTCCTGCTAGTTATAAATAAATTGATAACTAGGTGTTATCATTCTTTCTGTCAAAGGAGTATGTCATGTGAGAAGGTGACAGGCAAAGTGCTGGATTCCTGCTATATCAGCCCCAGATTCCTGACTTATGTGTGGTCCAGTGCGGGTCTGGAATAGGTTTCAGACCCAGATGTGGGTCCTGAGGCTCGTTACTGGCCCATAAAAGCCTGCAATGCCTGCACTTCAGGGAAAATCCTGGGAGGAGAGGAAGTGGCTGGGTCTTTCCTGACATTGAGAGCCTTGTGATATGATATGGTGGATTTTTTTGGTTGTCTGGTAGTAAGCCACATGTACAGTTAGTATTTTTCTGTTTAGTTAGTGCTCAGACGAGCAGGATTTTGTTTGACGTTATTTTACCTGAAGTTAAGAGTGTATTTAATTTTTGTGGCTGACGTAAAGGTTTATTTATTTTGCTGGTTTTCTTAAATAAACCGCTTTGCTTCCAGATTTGTGTCCCTGTCACTAACAGATTGGGTCCGTACCACTGCTGCTACCGAGCTACCTTCCCCACAGTCCCTACAAAGTCTGATACTCTTCAAGCTGATTTGACAATACGAGAGACACAACTTAACTGGTAACTTCTATATAGTCATATAGTTAGTAGGACTAAAAGTGGAGGGATACAACACAACATTATAAGAAAGGGTGATTTGTAAGGGTATGTTCACAAAGCATAATTTGAAGAGGAATTTGAGGCTGTCCTCCATGGTTTTAGAGCTGATTCAGCCACAGAAGCCATGGCAAGATTGAGCAAGAAGCTTTTTTTTCAGCATATTAAAAAAAGAAGAACTCATCACTGCCTGCAGTTGAAAACAGAAGTTTTTGTTGCAGATTTTGCTGCAGTTTTTTAAGCTATACTTGGGAGTGACAAAGGGGTTTTCTGAGCAAAATGTTTCATTTTTAATTTTTTTTTATTTTTAAAAACGGTCTGTTAGTGCTATTAATGTGTTAATAAGTGCACCCATATAACTTTAGCAGTGTTTTGCGTGATTTCTGGGATCTTCTGCATTTTCATGGTATAGCTTCCTGCTGTAATGTACTATTATACTTTAGCTGTCCTCTTCCTGTCTTCCTTCTGCAGGTAATGCGCAGCACTGTGCTGTAGCCTTCAATATATCTCTATTGCGCAGGCTCCCAGCTTGCGCAATAGAGATGTATTGTTGGCTTCAGCACTAAGCCAGGACTCTGGCTGTGTTGCGCATGTGTGTGTGTAACGTCAAGGAAGGAGGAGCTGCTGTTCCCTGGAGAGGGAAGCCTAGACAGTAAGAAGGTAGGTAAGTATGATGGAGTGGATGGGATGGGAGGAGTAGTAGTGACGATCTGTTTCCAGAAATAAGGAAGTGGATTGTCACCAGATAATCAGAAAATGTCTCTGAGGCACTCACATGGGTAAATATACATGTTTGATTAAATATGTAATTTAGAAATTAGGCAGGGGGAGGGTGCTTAGATTAGTGTACAGTTTTATATTTAAAAAGGAATGGAAAATATAAAGGAAGTACTTCTCCCTTCTGTTAAATACCCAAAAAATAAAACGCAGAAAAATCTGCAACAAAAAAATGCCTAGTTTCCACAAGGTGGGGCCTATGGCTGGGTTTGGAGGGGATTTTGAGCTGGAAAAATGTCTGAAATATCTCTCCAAATTTCACTATGTGAATATATTCAAATATACCCTAATTGTATTATGGGGGGAATTATTCACTAAAACAAACACGTTCATCTCCATATTTCTTCAAACACACTCTTTCTTGCCCCTCTATTTCCACTGCAATATGTATTCCCCTTTATTGCATTTCTATTTCAATTCCAGCATGTCACATTTTTTTGTTGTTGTTGTCATTTATTCAATTTCTGACCCCGTCACCCCTATGGGGATGTGGCTACTTTGAAATAAGGGTTTTATCCGAAACGCTTTGTGTGTTACACCTACTTGGAATAAAGATTTATTCAAGTTGGACCACCGCTCCATCGTCTCATTTTTTGCAAACTTCTGGAACTACTGCTGTTTCCATCATCTAACAGACCCAACCCTGATATCTCCATTGCAGTCTCCGGCCTTACCACAACTCCTGGGCAGCATGCCTGCTGCCTCGGGGTCAGTGGCATAACTAGGAATGGCAGGGCGCTAAGAAGAACATTTGATTTGCGGCCCCCTCCCCAACCAACTCCCCCCCCCAAAGACCCTGACCGACAAAGCTCCCCCACATTCCTGCACACACTATTATGCCCCATAGTGGCCCCTGCACACAATATTATGCCGCATAGTGGCCCATGCAAACAGCATTATTCCCCATAGTGGCCCATGCACAGAATATTATGCCCCATAGCGACCCTTGCACACGGTATTATGCCCCATTGTGGACCACCCATGAACAATCATTATATTCTGAGGTCTGACAAGACTCTATAGTATAATGCTTGGAGACCGAGGGGAGGATGCAAACATAAAAAAAACTTACTTACCTCTCCTGGGCTCCTGTGCACTCCCTGCTGATGTCAGCCTTCTTCAATGATGGATGGAATTTCATGTGAACGGGGCTTGCGTTGCGACGCATAAAGACCCAAGCCCTGCCCACGTGACGTCTGGGACTTCACCAAGTAGGTCCGAAGCCTGCTGTAGCCCAGGAGAGGTAAGTAACAGTATCTTTTATGTTCCCTCCCCTCTCCTAGCCCTTCTATCATTATACTTGGGGGTCTGAAAAACTCCCCCGAGTATAATTATAGCAGTGTTTGTGGGGTTTGCGGGCCAGAGGCCTTACTTACCAATCCCCCTCCTGTTCACAGCCACTTCAACAGAAGGGGAAGTGCTGTCAGCCATGAGTAGGAGTGAGGATCAGTAAGTAAATAGAGCCCGTTACCTGCTGGGGGTAATATCCCTGGGCCCTGTGGCAGCTGCTGCTACCCTAGTAGTTATGCTCCAGCTCGGGGTTATGTTTAACTCAGACCTCTCCTTCACCCCACATATTCAATCAATCGCACCCTCATATGATCTACACCTCAAAAACAGCTCCAGAATCTGCCCTTTCCTTACCACAGATACATTAAAGACATTTATTGTCGCTCTGGTTCACGCTCGCCTTGACTACTGTAACTCCTTACTAATCGGTCTTCCCCTTACTAAACTCTCCCCTCTACAATCTATTCTGAATACAGCAGCCAGGCTCATCTATCAGTCTAGACCAGTGGTTCTTAACCAGGGTTCGATCGAACCCTAGGCCATATGCACGGTTCATTTTGTGTACCAGTAAAAAAACATATACCTATGTCTTGAATTTGGAAATAAATCATATTTGATTTATCACTAAAGAAGGGTTCGGTGAATGTGCATATGAAACTGGTGGGTTCGTTACCTCAAACAAGGTTAAGAACCACTGGTCTAGATGCTACAGCGATGCCTCCGGTCTGTGTCAGTCACTACATTGCCTGTCAACACAGAATACAATATAAACTTATCACCCTCATCCATAAGGTTCTCCATACTGCTGTACCACCCTACATTACCTCCCTCGTCTTTGTCTATCGTACAACCTGTGCTCTCCGTTCACTCAATGACCTAACACCTACATCCTCTATTATCAGAACCTCCCACGCTCGTATACAAGACTTCTCAGGAGTTCTCTACTTTTGTCTCATCTGACCAGAGAACATTCTTCCAAAACGTTTTTGGCTTTCTCAGGTAAGTTTTGGCAAACTCCAGCCTGGCTTTTTTATGTCTCTGGGTAAGAAGTGGGGTCTTCCTGGGTATCCTACCATACAGTCCCTTTTCATTCAGACGCCGACGGATAGTACGGGGTGACACTGTTGTACCCTCTGACTGCAGGGCTGCTTGAACTTGTTTGGATGTTAGTCGAGGTTCTTTATCCACCATCCGCACAATCTTGCATTGAAATCTTTCGTCAATTTTTCTTTTCCGTCCACATCTACGGAGGTTAGCCACAGTGCCATGCGCTTTAAACTTCTTGATGACACTGCGCACGGTAGACACAGGAAAATTCAGGTCTCTGGAGATGGACTTGTAGCCTTGAGATTGCTCATGCTTCATCACAATTTTGCTTCTCAAGTCCTCAGTCAGTTCTTTGGTCTTCTTTCTTTTCTCCATGCTCAATGTGGTACACACAAGGACACAGGACAGAGGTTGAGTCAACCTTAATCCATTTCAACTGGCTGCAAGTGTGATTTAGTTATTGCCACCACCTATTAGGTGCCTCAGGTAAGTAACAGATGCTGTTAATTACACAAATTAGAGAAGCATCACATGATTTTTCAAACAGTGCCAATACTTTTGTCCACCCCCTTTTTTGTGAGTTTGTGATTGCAATCATTTTCTGGAAGAAAAGGAGTATTATCTGACAGAATTACAGGGGTGCCAATATTTATGGCCAACATTGTACCTCTGGTGTCACCCCCTCTACCTCATAGATTGTACACTCTTGCGAGCAGGGCCCTTAATCCCATTGTATGAACTATTTCTCTGTAACATTTTTTTTTTGCCTGTACTTGAACCTTACAAATTGTACAGTGCTGTGGAATATGTTGGTGCTATATAATTAAAACTTATTATTATTATGCCAACTGGGGGCAATTTATAAACACTGTGGGGAAGGGAGCTCGGTAGCAGCAATGGTGTGGACCTGACCAGTCAGAGACAGAGCCACAAAATCTGTAGCAAACAGGTTTATTTAGAAAAAAAAGCAAAATAAAACTTACCTTGGGTACAAAATGAGCAAAATAAAATACAGCCTTAACTTCAGGCAAAAGAATGTGAAACAAAACCTTGCCTGTCTGAGCACTAACTATACAATAAGAACTAACTGTGTGGGTGGCTTACTACCAGCCACATGAATCAACAAAAAAAGCGCAATATAGTCTCAATAGACTTACAGTGTCACGCCAGACCCAGGCACCTCCTCTAGCTCCCAGGAGCTGCCTTGAAGTGCAGGTTCTGCAGCCTTTTATGGTCCAGTAACGAGGCTGGGACCTACACCTTGGCTGAAGACTATTCAAGACCCAGCCTGGACCACACATATGGCCGAAACCTGGGGCTGATATATGGGGACTCCAACACGCTGCGTGTCATCCTCTCACAACATCTTAAAGTGTACCTTTAGTTATAAATAAACAGTAAATTTGAATATAAAAATCTTTGTAATAAAAAGATGACAAGACAAGCACAACCGTCTTAACAATAAAAAGGAGAAAAGACAGAAAAACTGGTAACTTAGAGTCATTTTGTTTCCATGGAGCTAGAAGATCTCATATGGGCTGGACGCACTCAATTGGTTTGCTGGCTTGCAAAGTGTGACAAAGTTCCAAGGCATTCACATTGTTTTATCATGGTGAATTTCTGGCTTGTTAAGACACAATCCATGCCAAGATGTCCCCCTCTATCCCGTTTTCTAATATTGGGGAGCTGGAAAATTAATTGTTCCATCACAGTCCAGCAAAGCTGAGTACCAGAGATGTCTGTTAGGTCACAACCCCCCATCTTTCTCTTGCCTGACTGATTTTCAATAGGGACAAAGAGTTGTTAACTTGGCTTGTCCGGAATAATAGATTGTAAGCCCTTGCGGGCAAGGCCCTCTACCCCACTGTGCCAGTCGGTCACTGTTAGTTTATATCTGCCTGTATATTTTGTGTACTGTATGTAACCCCCAAATGTAAAGCACCATGGAATTAATGGTCCTATATAAATACATAAATTAATAATAATAATAATAATAAAATGGCAGGATATCTGGTTGTGAGATTGCAGGGAGTGAACAGTCTCACCCCAACCCATTCCAGACATTACTTACAGTATATACACACATACTAATGTAATATACTGATGAAACATGCATAAACAATATATTCACTATATACATGGACAATATAATTCAGTAATGATATATTCATATATGGAAAGGAAATATACAGTAATCTCGGCCTACTTAGAAGCAATAAGCTGCAACGGAATGTTGATACCCTGCGACGTAGCGAAATTTAGTTGCACAATAGAAGTCACGACCAAAGTCAATGTGTTACCCTAAGCCTTAATCACACTCTTCGGTATCCACTTTGATGCCCAGTTTTGTGCCATTTACTTATGTTTGTTGTTACTTATGTTGAACTTTCATTATTTATACCTCCCAACCGTCCCAGATTCAGCGGTACAGTCCTGGATTCTAAGTCCTGTCCCACTGTTTCTGTCAGTTGGAGGTATTTCCCGACTTCATCTCATATGCGTCTGGAGGACATTAAACTGGGGGTTGAGGGGGGAGGGCAGATGATGAGGAACATTAAACTTGGCAGCAAATGGAGGGGGACACTAAACTGGGGACAGATGAAGAGGGACATTAACCCTTTTCTTGCCAAGCATGTAGCTTTACGTCCTCCCAGGGTGTCACTTGTCTAGCCAAGGACATAGCTGCTATGGGCTTACTTCTAATGCCCATATCTCTGGACTCCTTTGGAAGATATGAAGATAATTTTAGATTCATTTTAAAGATGAGAATCTCATCTTTAAAATGATACCAAGGTCTTCATGTTAACCCTTACTGTGCCAAAGCGATTCACTGTTGAATACGCTATTGGGGATTGAGATCTCATTGAAGATCTCAATTCCCAACAGAGTTTTTAACAGCGATTCTCTGAAAATCTGTAAGGGCTATTATGAATAACTTGGTATTCTTTTTAAAGATGAGATTCTCATCTTTAAAATGAATCTAAAATTATCTTCATAGCCCAAACGAGTCCTGAGATACAGGACTTTAAAGTGTCCCCCCCTCCCTTCCTGTCTCGGGAAGCATCTCATTATTATTATTATTGTTTATTTATATAGCACCATTAATTCCATGGTGCTTTACATTTGGGGGTTTACATACAATCACAAATTATACAGCTAGATATAATACTAACAGTGACCGACTGGCACAGTGGGGTAGAGGGCCCTGCCCGCGAGGGCTTATAATCTATGAAGGAAGGGGGACTGAGACAGAAGGAGAGGGGGGAGACTGTACAGATGGTGGTGCGGTGATAGTGTTATTGGAGGTTGTAGGCCTTCCTGAATAGGTGAGTCTTCAGGACGTTCTTGAAGCCTGTGATTGTGGGGGTCAGTCTTATGTGTCTTGGTAAGGAGTTCCAGAGTATGGGGGATGCACGGGAGAAATCTTGGAGACGGTTGTGTGAGGAACGAATGAGAGCAGAGCGGAGTAGGAGGTCATTGGAAGATCTGAGGTTACGTGTAGGCCGGTAGCGGGAGATTAGTTCGGAGATATATGGAGGGGACAGGTTGTGGATGGCTTTGTATGTTATTGTTAGTAGCTTGAACTCAATTCGCTGGGCTATGGGTAGCCAGTGTAGGGACTGGCAGAGGGGAGCAGCCGATGAAGATCGGGAGGAGAGGTGAATTAAGCAAGCAGCACAGTTTAAGGTGGACTGGAGGGGGGGCGAGGGTGTTTGCTGGGTGTCCATGAAGAAGGGTGTTGCAGTAGTCTAAGTGGGAGATTATGAGGGCCTGGACGAGCATCTTAGTAGTTTCAGGGATAAGGAAAGAGCGGATTCGATGGATACTCTTATGTTATACCCTCTAAACATAACCAGGAAGTTTATTGGCGCTGTGACCGAGACATTTACCATTGTCCAGGTAGCAGCGCCAAAAAAAAAGTTGCACCAAACACTTACTCAACATATACACAAAATCATGAATAAAGTTTACATTTCACCCAATCCCTGTCCTGTCTATACCTGAGCTTTCTAGAGTAAAATACACCTCTAGCGATGTCCGTTACACGCTAAAATAATAGTAATAACAATTATCACTAGAGATGAACGTATGATTTGCTAAAATTTTTATAGGGGGATGGAAAATAATATTTTTATGTAAAGTCCCATTTAATTTGCATGCACAAAATGGGTTGGCACATTTCTGCGACTTTGGCGATTTTTTAACACCCGCCCCTGTAAATATACACATGTGTGGTATGTATGAACTCCTCACATATTGCAGTTTTTTAGAAATTACATTTTGTTTGCAGAAAGGGATTGCTTGAGCTGGCAAATTAGAATTTTTGTGCAATTTTTGCTTGCAACCTCTGTTTGCAACGTTGCATGAAGGTGGTTGTATTTATGAAACATTAAGTTGTGTTTTTATATACGGAATGCTGTGTAATCTCACAAAAGTTAGATTTTGGTGTCACAGTCACAGTTTGCTAGATGCAATACAGCTTTTTAACGTATTAGTGAATAACAGCAAAATCCTGCTTGTCTTATTTATTCATGTTTTTGGGCGTTCGAGCTCTGGTTGTAGTTGATGTTTGCAGTACATATAGTATATATACACATTGTATACACCATAAACTATTATTCTAAATGTATTTTGTATATGAATGTGCGATTGAACATGAGTTTTAGGTGCAAATATGTGTTTTAGTGAATTTAAAAAAAAAAATGTTTTGTGTTTGTCACAATTTTGCATGAAGGTGGATGTGGCTATTGATGACCCATTGAGACATATGTAATCTTCAGGTTGTCTACTTTCAAAATGTATATAGGGTTTAGGGGTTCACTTGCTTTTCACGGTGTGTAATCCCTACATTTTATAGGATGATACTTATTTAACATTTCCAGCTTCAAATCAGATTTGTGTTCCTTCCACTTCTAGCGATTTTCTGAAGACACATGTATGCGGGTTTAGGCCATAGTGATATGAATGAACTCTGCACATGTTGAAATCTTATTTTTAAGAGGTTTTGTGCATATAATTTATTGTTTGGTTTCCACTTTTAACAACTAATATACATTTATTTGCATTTTTTCATAAAACATTCACTTTAAAGCAAAATTGCATGAAGGTTCCTGTTCATATATAGAGATGAGCGAACACTAAAATGTTCGAGGTTCGAAATTCGATTCGAACAGCCGCTCACTGTTCGAGTGTTCGAATGGGTTTCGAACCCCATTATAGTCTATGGGGAACATAAACTCGTTAAGGGGGAAACCCAAATTCGTGTCTGGAGGGTCACCAAGTCCACTATGACACCCCAGGAAATGATACCAACACCCTGGAATGACACTGGGACAGCAGGGGAAGCATGTCTGGGGGCATAAAAGTCACTTTATTTCATGGAAATCCCTGTCAGTTTGCGATTTTCGCAAGCTAACTTTTCCCCATAGAAATGCATTGGCCAGTGCTGATTGGCCAGAGTACGGAACTCGACCAATCAGCGCTGGCTCTGCTGGAGGAGGCGGAGTCTAAGATAGCTCCACACCAGTCTCCATTCAGGTCCGACCTTAGACTCCGCCTCCTCCGGCAGAGCCAGCGCTGATTGGCCGAAGGCTGGCCAATGCATTCCTATGCGAATGCAGACTTAGCAGTGCTGAGTCAGTTTTGCTCAACTACACATCTGATGCACACTCGGCACTGCTACATCAGATGTAGCAATCTGATGTAGCAGAGCCGAGGGTGCACTAGAACCCCTGTGCAAACTCAGTTCACGCTAATAGAATGCATTGGCCAGCGCTGATTGGCCAATGCATTCTATTAGCCCGATGAAGTAGAGCTGAATGTGTGTGCTAAGCACACTCATTCAGCACTGCTTCATCACGCCAATACAATGCATTAGCCAGTGCTGATTGGCCAGAGTACGGAATTCGGCCAATCAGCGCTGGCCAATGCATTCTATTAGCCCGATGAAGTAGAGCTGAATGTGTGTGCTAAGCACACACATTCAGCACTGCTTCATCACGCCAATACAATGCATTAGCCAGTGCTGATTGGCCAGAGTACGGAATTCGGCCAATCAGCGCTGGCTCTGCTGGAGGAGGCGGAGTCTAAGATCGCTCCACACCAGTCTCCATTCAGGTCCGACCTTAGACTCCGCCTCCTCCAGCAGAGCCAGCGCTGATTGGCCGAATTCCGTACTCTGGCCAATCAGCACTGGCTAATGCATTGTATTGGCGTGATGAAGCAGTGCTGAATGTGTGTGCTTAGCACACACATTCAGCTCTACTTCATCGGGCTAATAGAATGCATTGGCCAATCAGCGCTGGCCAATGCATTCTATTAGCGTGAACTGAGTTTGCACAGGGGTTCTAGTGCACCCTCGGCTCTGCTACATCAGATTGCTACATCTGATGTAGCAGTGCCGAGTGTGCATCAGATGTGTAGTTGAGCAAAACTGACTCAGCACTGCTACGTCTGCATTCGCATAGGAATGCATTGGCCAGCCTTCGGCCAATCAGCGCTGGCTCTGCTGGAGGAGGCGGAGTCTAAGGTCGGACCTGAATGGAGACTGGTGTGGAGCGATCTTAGACTCCGCCTCCTCCAGCAGAGCCAGCGCTGATTGGTCGAGTTCCGTACTCTGGCCAATCAGCGCTGGCCAATGCATTCTATTAGCTTGATGAAGCAGAGTGTGCACAAGGGTTCAAGCGCACCCTCGGCTCTGATGTAGCAGAGCTGAGGCTGCACAAGGGTTCAAGCGCACCCTCGGCTCTGATGTAGGAGAGCCGAGGGTGCACTTGAACCCTTGTGCACCCTCAGCTCTGCTACATCAGAGCCGAGGGTGCGCTTGAACCCTTGTGCACACTCTGCTTCATCAAGCTAATAGAATGCATTGGCCAGCGCTGATTGGCCAATGTATTCTATTAGCCTGATGAAGTAGAGCTGAATGTGTGTGCTAAGCACACACATTCAGCTCTACTTCATCGGGCTAATAGAATGCATTGGCCAGCGCTGATTGGCCAGAGTACGGAACTCGACCAATCAGCGCTGGCTCTGCTGGAGGAGGCGGAGTCTAAGATCGCTCCACACCAGTCTCCATTCAGGTCCGACCTTAGACTCCGCCTCCTCCAGCAGAGCCAGCGCTGATTGGCCGAATTCCGTACTCTGGCCAATCAGCACTGGCTAATGCATTGTATTGGCGTGATGAAGCAGTGCTGAATGTGTGTGCTTAGCACACACATTCAGCTCTACTTCATCGGGCTAATAGAATGCATTGGCCAATCAGCGCTGGCCAATGCATTCTATTAGCGTGAACTGAGTTTGCACAGGGGTTCTAGTGCACCCTCGGCTCTGCTACATCAGATTGCTACATCTGATGTAGCAGTGCCGAGTGTGCATCAGATGTGTAGTTGAGCAAAACTGACTCAGCACTGCTAAGTCTGCATTCGCATAGGAATGCATTGGCCAGCCTTTGGCCAATCAGCGCTGGCTCTGCCGGAGGAGGCGGAGTCTAAGGTCGGACCTGAATGGAGACTGGTGTGGAGCGATCTTAGACTCCGCCTCCTCCAGCAGAGCCAGCGCTGATTGGTCGAGTTCCGTACTCTGGCCAATCAGCGCTGGCCAATGCATTCTATTAGCCCGATGAAGTAGAGCTGAATGTGTGTGCTTAGCACACACATTCAGCTCTACTTCATCAGGCTAATAGAATACATTGGCCAATCAGCGCTGGCCAATGCATTCTATTAGCTTGATGAAGCAGAGTGTGCACAAGGGTTCAAGCGCACCCTCGGCTCTGATGTAGCAGAGCTGAGGGTGCACAAGGGTTCAAGTGCACCCTCGGCTCTCCTACATCAGAGCCGAGGGTGCGCTTGAACCCTTGTGCACACTCTGCTTCATCAAGCTAATAGAATGCATTGGCCAGCACTGATTGGCCAGAGTACGGAATTCGGCCAATCAGCGCTGGCCAATGCATCCCTATGGGAAAAAGTTTATCTCACAAAAATCACAATTACACACCCGATAGAGCCCCAAAAAGTTATTTTTAATAACATTCCCCCCTAAATAAAGGTTATCCCTAGCTATCCCTGCCTGTACAGCTATCCCTGTCTCATAGTCACAAAGTTCACATTCTCATATGACCCGGATTTGAAATCCACTATTCGTCTAAAATGGAGGTCACCTGATTTCGGCAGCCAATGACTTTTTCCAATTTTTTTCAATGCCCCCGGTGTCGTAGTTCCTGTCCCACCTCCCCTGCGCTGTTATTGGTGCAAAAAAGGCGCCAGGGAAGGTGGGAGGGGAATCGAATTTTGGCGCACTTTACCACGTGGTGTTCGATTCGATTCGAACATGGCGAACACCCTGATATCCGATCGAACATGTGTTCGATAGAACACTGTTCGCTCATCTCTATTCATATACAGTACCAAGTGGCATTCTGACAATGCTGCAGGTGTCTACTTTAAGAAAATATATAGGTATGGGGGGTTTGGATGATTTTTTAGTGTTGCAAGTTAGGTTTGATTTATCCATCTCAAAACTGTGAAAATTGCTCTGGCTACTGGAGGTGCAAAATTTCAAGAGACCCTTGGCAGTGAAAGGGTTAAACTGGGGGGCAGATGGAGGAGGACATTAAACTGGGGGCAGATGGAGGAGGACATTAAACTGGGGGCAGATGGAGGAGGACATTAAACTGGGGGCAGATGGAGGAGGACATTTAACTGGGGGGCAGATGGAGGGGGACATTAAAAACTGGGAAGACAGATGAAGAGGGATATTAAACTAGTGGGCAGATAGAGGGGGACATTAAACTGGGGGAGGACAGATGAAGAGGGACATTAAACTGAGGGGCAGATGGAGGGGGACATTAACCACTTCCGGACCGCCCATAGACTTTATACGTCCGGATAGTGGTTGCCTTGTTCTGACAGGACATGCCGTACGTCCTGTCAGAACACAGCAGCTGCAAGAGATTTTGCAGTTGCTGATACTGGGAGCCAGCTGTAACTTCAGCCGGAGCTCCCAGAAAGATGGCAGAGAAGGTTTATTACCTTCCCTGCCTTCTCAATCGCTGTGTATACAGCGCTCAATGAGCGCTGTATACACAGCTATGTACGCTGCCATGATGGGGCCGCCCTCTAACTCAGCGGTCATGTGATCCACCGGGCTTAATGTCTTGCAAGAGCTGCTGAGTCGTACAGGACCCAGATCAGCTCTGCAAGCAGTATACACAACATGCAGGAGCTGTATTCCTCCTGCAACTGGGGCTAATGTACCAGCCCCAACTACAGGGGAAATTAGCCTCCAATACAAAAAAAGGGATCAGATGTCCCCAAAGGTCTCTTATGACCTTAAGGGGACACCATATGAAAAAAATATATAAAAAAATTAATTGAAAAGTTTTTTTTTTTTAATTAAATAAAAAATTAAAAGAATAAGTAAAATAATATGTCAATAAAATCCCGTTATTAAAGGTTATAGCCCCACCCTGACAATACCATACAAAATAAAAATTACCATAACGGAGAGGAAAAACTATTTTATAAAGTTTTTCAGTAGCACTTTGTGTTATTAAATTTTAAAAAAGTGAAAACCAGACACAATTTTCCTCCTATTTGTTTATATTTTCCCAGATATACAAAAAATTAAAACACATTCGAAAATAAAAAACAACATAAAAATAAAGCCCTATGTGTCCCCGAAAAAAAGAGGCAAAAATTAGTTGAATGAGATCACCCCTACAGGGGTTCTGGTGCTGATGGTGCTTCCTTTAGATCCAGTCCCGCAGTAGGTCCCAGTCCCGTAGTAGGCATAGTCGCCATGGTTCGCGGTCTGTTAGGCGCAGGGGGAGACGCTCCCAAGGCACTGATTCAGAGCAGTCGGAGTCCCGTTCCTCTTCCTGTGATTCATATAGATTGCAGAGTTTGGATTACAGCAGGAGTTCCCGGAGGCGGAGTGTGAGAAGGGAATCTGGGTCCGTCCAGGGCGCCCCAACCGTGCCTGCTGTTGCAGCTCCAGTACCAGCTCCAGTTCTGCTGCCTCCTCCCCTGGTCGCTTTGGCGCAACCATCGGTGATCCCGTCCGGTGAGTTAGCCTGTTCGCAGGCCTGGTCCTCTCATTCGCCATCTCCTGGTGGCGACATGTTAGATGTTTTAAAGGTTATGGTCTCTCAGCTGGAGGGTAGGGCCCCTTCTATCTCTCTTGCCGCGGCCTGAGCCGGCTCCCCCTCCCTCTGGATTTCGCTATAGAGACACTTATTTTTGTGGAGTGGCTCCCCTGGGTACGCATGTCTTGGCGGGGCTTAAAGATAAAATAATTAATGGGGAATATGTTGATATCTGGTTGTTATTGTCACCAGACCAGGTTACGGTTGATAAGGAAAGGGGTTTTGGCAGGGGTGATGATAAAAAGCCGAAGGTGGCGAAAACATTTTCTAACTGGCTTCAAACTTTTGCCATTTTTTCTTGTATATTGTGTCAGTCCAACCCCGAAATTTCAGCGGAATTGTTTGTGTACTTAGAGACCATTTTTTTCCGCTCACAAGCTATATGGTGGAAGTAGTCATTTTTTGCCATCTCATCTAAGAAAATATCACTAAAAAGTGATCAAAAAATCATACATACCCAACAACAGTACCAATTAAAAGCACAGGTTGTCCCGCAAAAAAATAAGCCCTCAACCAACACTGTCAACCGAAAAATAAAAATGTTACGCCTTTCAGAAGATGGAGATGCAAAAATCACTGATTTATGTCTCCAAATGTGTTTTTGTTCTGCAGAATTAGTATCGCATAAAACAATAATATAAATGAGGTATCGCCGTAACCGTACCAACCCGCAGAATAAAGGGAACATGTTACTTATACTGTATGCTGCATGTCGAAAAATTAAAAAGGTAAAATGCAATGCCAGAATTGATTTTATTTTTTTAAATCCAGCAAAAAAAGAGTTGATAAAATGTATTCAATAAATTGTAGGCACCCAAAAATGGTGTCATTACAAAATGCATCTCATCCCGCAAACAACAAGCCCTTATATGGCCATGTCACCAGATAAATATAGAAATTATAGCATCTAGCAATGTGAAGACAAAAACCCCAAAATCGCCAAATTTATTAGAACACGACTGGCTGCGGCAGGAAGGGAATATATAAGCTGTGCGAGCGAATATCAAGGGACACTCCATGTTTACAGTGTATGAGCTAAAAGACACCAGAAGTGACCCCCAAAGTGACCCCAGAGTGACTCCCCCAATCATAGGAGCTACTGGGGGTACAGTAGGGAATTTGGTGTTTGCAATGTACTCCGCACAGCTTATATATTCCCTCTTCGCCATCCACTGTGCATTCACATCTGGGATACTAATACTCACTACACCCCTGATAATTTCTTTGAGGGGTGCAGTTTTCAAAATGGGTTCTTTGGGGAATCCACTTTTCTTGTACCTTACAGACTCTACAAACATGACATGGCGTCCAGATACCAAACATCTGAATCTGTACTCCAAAAGTTGCATCGCGCTACTTCCTTTCTGCGCCCTGCTGTGCGCCCAAACTGCAGTTTATGCCACAGGTATGACACTGGTGTACCCAGGATAACGTACGTAATGTCATATGTGAGTATAAACTGATATTAGGGTACATGTATGACACTGGTGTACCCAGGATAATGTACATAATGTCATATGTGGGTATAAACTGATATTAGGGCACAGCCGGACACAGAAGGGAAGAAGGGTTATTGGGTTTTTGGAGCACAGACGGTTTGGTTTTTGGACATCATGACACTTTTGCAGAGCTGAAACGCCAGTAAAGTGGAATCCCCTGATATGAGACCTTATTTTGGAAACCACCCCCCTGAAGGATTTATCCAGGGGTACAGAGAGAATTTTTAACCCCAAAGAGTTGCTATAATCCATATTATATATATGTTATATATATATTATATATATTATCCATAAATGAATACAAAACTGTGAGAGGTAAAAATGACAATTTTTTCCAGGAATTTGTCATTTCAGTGCCTAATATTTTGTGCCCGACTTGTATCAGAGATGAATGCTCTGAAAGCTGTTGTGCCCGGGATACCCGCTTAACAGTTTTTGGAGTGTGTATCTCTGCTGACATAAGTTGGACAAAACATATTGGGGACTGAAATGTCGAATCTCTGGAGAAATTTCATTTTTAACTTCTCATTATCAGCTGCGCATTCATTTCTGGAAACTAAATAAATGCAACACGCAGTGGGCTAGTGTCGAAAATTGGGTGACATGTCTGCAGATTCCACTTTATTGGCAATTCAGGGGCTTTGCAAAAGTGGCATGGTGTCCTAAAACCAAACTGTGCTCCAAAAACCAAAATTGCGCTCCTTCCCTTCTGTGCCCGGTTGTGCCCAAACAGCCATTTCTACCTACATATGGCATTAAGTACATTATCTGGGGTACACCAGTGTCATACATGTGGGCATACTCTATACCAAATGCAAAAAGGCTCAAAAACAGTGAATCCACTATACAACTATGATTAAAGTCTGTGTCAAAATGACAGGATCACTTATAGATAAAAAGTTGAATATTTTATTGAAATACATAAAAACATGATATAACAATAATAATATTATAATAAATATGGGAAGGACCAAAAGAAACCAATAATGACCATAATGTGGGAGACTCAGTGTTGTACTAAACAAATAGTAAAACAGGCAAGGTCATGAATGTGAGAATGTGCAAACACAACTAATTCACTCAATTCAACAACAAATAATAAATGTTACATCAGGGGTAGGGAACGTACGGCTCTCCAGCTGTTGCAAAACTACAACTCCCAGCATGCATACTTGCTCTGCTGTTCTTGGAACTCAATGGAAGTGAATGGAGCATGCTGGAAATTGTAGTTTCACAGCAGCTGGAGAGCCGAAGGTTCCCTACCCCTGTGTTACATAGTAACATGTAATAACAACAGTGAAGTGAACCACAGTAACATTAGAATAAATAAATATAAACACACAAAAGGAGAATACTTATAAAGACCAAGCACAGAATACTGATATAAATATAATAGTGAGCCTACCCAGATTTGGTGCGCCCGACGCACGTTTCGCCACTTCCTGGCTGACTCACTATACCCCTCAATGAATACCTCAAGGGGTCTAGTTTATAAAATGGGGTCACAATTTGGAGGTTTCTACTGTTTGGGCACCTTGAGGGCTCTGCAAATGGGACATAATGCCTGATAATGATTCCAGCAAAATCTGGCCTCTAAAACCCAATTAGCGCTCTTTCCGTTCTGAGTGCTGCCATATGCCCGTATATCAGTATACCAGAACATATGGGATATTTTTGCATTCAGTAGAAATTGTGTAGCAATATGTGGGTTGCAATTTCTCCTTTAACCCCTTTTGAAGATGAAAAATTGGGGGCTAAAGTGACATAATATTAGAAAAAAAATAATTTTAAATTTTCATGTCTCAATGGTAAAAAAATCTATGAAACACCCGAAGGGTCAAAGTGCTCACTATACCCCTGGATACATTCCTTGAGGGGTCTAGTTTTCAAAATGGTGTCATTTTGGGGGGGTTCCACTGTTCTGGCACTTCAGGGGCTCTGCAAATGCAACATGGTGCCTGAAACAGATTCCAGCAAAATCTGCCCTCTAAAATCCCAATAGCGCTCCTTCTTCTCTGGACCCTACAGTGTGCCCATACATCATTTAACATTCTCACATGGAATAGTTTCATGCTTGGGGGAAATTGCCTAATAGAATGTAGAATGCGTTTTCTAGGGCTAAATGAATATATTGGTGAAAAAAAATTAAAATGGTAAATTTGACCTCTATTTTGTTTTAATTGCCGTGAAATGCTGAAAGGGTTAAGAAACTTCCTAAATGCAATTTTGAATTCTTCCAGGAGTGAAGTTTTTAGAATGGGGTGATTTATAGGGGTTTCTATTAGAGAGGCCTTTCTAGACCCCTTCAGAACTGAACTGGTCCCTTGAAAAATGTGTGTTGAAAATATTCTTAAAAATTTGGAAAATTACTGCTTGACTTTTAAGCCTTATAACATCTGAAAAAAATGAAAGGGCAATTAAAGTTTGATGCCAATATAAAGCAGAGATATGGGGGATTAAATTTATAGTAGTTGTAGTAGTATTTATAGAAGTAGTTTGGGTAGTATGACATTCTACATGAAAGGCATGCAATTTCAAAGTTTGAAAACTGCATTTTTTTCAAAATTTTCACCAAATTTCCTATTTTCTCATAATAAAAAACAAAGCATATCAACCAAAATGTACCACTGACACAAAGTGCAATGTGTCACAAGAAAACAATCTCAGAATCACCATGATAAGTTAATGCATCTCAAAGTTGCAGAGCCAAGTACGAATGCCGGCCAGTGGCCATTTTTGGGAGGCTGCTCCTGCATTGAACTTCAAGAGCAAGAGCGGCCTCCCAAAAATGGCCGCTGGCCGGCATTCGCACTTGTGTCTCACTAGCAGAGCCAACTGCGCAGGCGTCGGAGGTGACGCAAAGGAAGACGATAGAGAAGGGGAGGATCCAGCCAAAGATAGAGGCATCGCAGGATCGTGTTCTTGAGCAGCAGTGGGGACACCCCCATCACATTTTCAGCACTGGGGCCCACCCCCATTGCTGCAAGAGAACTAATTTGCATACCAATTCACTGACGGGTATTCTACTCAAAATATTTTGTATATACAGCTGAGGGAGTAGAAATAAAACATAACTTTTATTTTTTAATATATTAAAATTGTGCCCATTATAGCATAAAATATTCCAATAGGGAGATTCACTAACCAGTAAAGAGATTAGGTAGATATGGCTTCTATCTCTTTGATAAAGTGAAACTCTCCCCTTTATCTTTCCAATTGGCAGGAAAAAATAGATAAGTATTCCATTTGTTCAGCAGGACTTGGAGGAGCAAGAGTTAATATGCAGCATTAGCTCCCAACAGTACTCAGAGGTCTGACCAGGTAATGATATAGCCAGTATACAATGGATAAGCAGCAGTCCTATCTATCCTCTGGTTCAATTTAAATGTATTGTAAGTCCCTGAACTATTACATGGAAAAAAAACTATTTCCTAATACCCTCTATATGTATTTCACTAGCTGATATATTAGGTTAGTCTAACCTAATACCACATCCTACCACCAAGGACGTGGGAAGTGCAGTTTTCACTGCAGCTTTCATCTTTCCTTAGAAAAACCTCCTGATGAGCTAGAATATCAGCTAGTGAAATACGTATAGAGGGTATTAGGAAATAGTTTTACAATTTTAATATATTAAAAAATAAAAGTTATGTTTTATTTCTACTCCACCTCCTGACAAAGGCATTGCGCCAAAACGCGCGTCGGGGTCTGGGTAGTGAGGTGCCCGTCCCTGTGAGTCTGCTTAGTGTCCCTTACTATGGGTAAGTTCCAGTGTGTGATACTTCTACATGGATAATACGTTTACTATAGATCTACTAGTCCTTTTGTAGTGACAGTGAGTCATATTACAATTGATATCGAGTTACGGGGCTGTATACAATATATTTTGATATTGGTATCATTATTTGCACTTGCTCTAATCCTGTTCTTGATCTGTTACCATATATGTGAATTGCTTTCACACATTCATTGAGTCTCAGGTGAGACTATATTTCAGCTACATGCACTTGAGTTCTATAGCAACTTAGCAGTATCTTCAGGGACTATTATTCCAGCTGGCACTTCATAACACCCAGCTTTCTTGTATTTGTACTTCTTTGTCCTTAACAGTGTCCATATATATATTTTTTCTGTATTTTGTATATTGGTATTTAATAAAAATTGTGGAATTTTAACATTATACTATGTGTATTGGTGTTATAATATTTGCATACCAGATGTCATACTTACCTTGTTTGTGGTTTGTCGTTCTTGGTTCCTTGGTAAGGACATGTTGTGGTAGGGCCTACAATAGATACAGGAGACACACGCATTTATTTGTTTATGCGTGTTTGCTTTGTGTTTGGTTTTTACATACAGAGACTGCCTATCTCTGCCATAATGAACACAACTGAATTAGCTAGCCTGATAACTGGGAGAACAGAAGAAATGAAAGCAGCTCCTCTGAGTGCAGGACCTAGGTCACATGGTGTAGACACAGGAATAGCTAGAAACACAGGCTGGCTCCCTGTGTCTACATCTGTAATATATTACTCTGTATTATCCTGTATCTGTATTACTATGCTGCTGTAACACGCTGAAATTTCCCCAATGTGGGACTATTAAAGGATTATCTTATCTTATCTCTAAATTTAGCCCCTCCCCCCTCGAGCAGCAGATACAGCACTTGACTTTAGAGCAGATAAGTCAGGGCTGTGGCCACAAAGAATTGAATAAAGTAAGATAGTGGACAAACAAAGCAGTTTTGCTGAAGCAGTGTATTTAGGAAAAGTCTTACATTCACATTAACCAGCAGTATAGATAGCATCCTTGTGATGGGACAACCCCTTTAATACTGTGGGGGCAATTAGAGAGGAGCATTATAACGTGGGGGCACATAATGTTGGGGTGACTGTAGGAGTATTAAACTGTCTGGGGACACAAAAAGAAATGGATGAGAATGGGCAGAGTCAACGTAGAAGTGGATGGAGCTAAGTTACCTGCAGCATGCTATGTGCGCCACACATTCTGTCCCTTGAAAGTTAGGAGGTGTGTTTATTAATGAACTTATAAAGTACATGCTTCACAACTAAGAAACTGGACGCATAAGAAACTAACTTCAGCAACTAAACAGCTGTCTCCTAGAGGTGGTTCTTACTATAATGGGTGACACAAACCTATTGTATTCTGTGTCCTATAAGCTGCCGCCAAGCAGTTCCCCACCAGGGGGCAGGCCAGCTCAGCTCCTCCCACACATTCTCCCTGATGACGTCTGTTTCGAACTTTTGCCTCAAATTCACACATAGCACGCTTCACGGATTTAGGAAAGTACCAATCCAATCGCAGCTCGTGTTTCTGCCGGCTGCCAGTTATGAGAGCCGCCCCGTGATTGGGTGTCCTTGCTCTAAGCGATAACTGGCTGAGAGAGGTTCGGTGGGCGGAGTTCTGCAGGGAAGTGTATTGCAGGGTTACTGTACGGGGATTCGTCGCTTCCGGTACATACGGAGTAGATTGTTCGCCGGGGGCTTTGCGGACCGGGGCTGTTCCGGCGGAAGAGTTGGGAGTGATGTTTGCTCCTGTGCGCCGGACTGTACACTGACGGACGTCATGTATTTTCTCAGCGGCTGGCCCCAGAGGCTGTTATGCCCCTTGAAGAGTGTGGAGAAGCCCTTTCATATCCAGCCGGATCCGCAGCGCCTGTTCTTGGCAGTGTTGTCCCACACTCAGCTCAGTATATGGTACAGCAGGGTGAGTGTCCGTCTGTGTTGTCCTGTCTATGGCTGACCCGTCCTGTTCCACGTTACCTGTGTTTACATGCTGCTCTTCCAGCTGCTCCATGACCCGGCTGCCCAGTGACAGGCTGCCAGTGCTTTCTGGACAATCATATATCAGCAGCAGACACAGTGGATTGCTGATAGCGCCACCTTTAGATGACAGGCATACATAGACACCCTTGTTATCAGGCCTTATGTTTCTTTTTAGTTATTACCAGCTGTCTGCAGTCCAGTTATATTGTAGTGTATAGGGGGTCACAGAATGTACTGAGCACAGCTTTGCAGACGCTTAGGAAATTGTTCGCAGTTTTATAATTAGCTGTAGGAAAAATTAATAAGAGAGGACCTTTCACCACTTTCACCAGCTGTGACTCTTTGTATCCTTGTTTTTCTCTAGTCCATAACATATCTTGGGCTTTCTTGTGTCAGGTGGATCGTCCATCTAATGTATACTCCAGCCCCGGACCAACCATCCGACAGAACTTATTAGCATATTGAATGATTGGTCAGGAATAGTGGGGGTTAGAGAGAATATTCCAATTGTGCCAGTTCTTGGAGAACCACTTATTGAAGGATGCCAAGGGGTGGACGCAGTGAGTCTTTAATATGAAACAGTGCATGTTTTGTAACCAGTATCCCCATATGATGATGTGGTCAGCTGTTAGATTACATCTGTTTACAAGTGCAGTCTGTTATTGCACATTGAACGTGGTGGACTTTCCATGCAGGTTATCTAGAAAAAAAAAAGTGCCCTAGTTTGTTTGTTTTTTTTTAATCCAAAATAATTAAAGGAGTTCTCTCTCTCAGTCCTCCACTGCAACAATGGAGCTGTTGTTCCATTCTGTGCCCACATTAGTTGAGCTGGAAGTGTTGTGTCTCAGGTGACCGCTGCGGCCAATCACTGGCCAAAGCGATTGCCTGTTGGGTACATCAACAGGTGGTTGCTGAGGCCAGTGATTGGCCAAAGTGGTTACCTGATCCGCTTTATTTCTGGCTTGACCAGTGCAGGAATGGGATGGAACCCAATGCAGCAATGGAGGACTTTTGGTAGGTGAATATTTTCCTTTTTATTTTACCCCATCCCTGAGTCTTCCAGTTTGGCTGGTAAATATATATATATATATATATATATATAGTGTGTGTGTGTGTTATATATACACATTAGCACCACCTATTGGAAGGTAGATCCCTATAGATTAATACCTGATTTTCAAAGAAATCTAAGGACATAATTTGGGAATAATGGTAAAGTCCAGAAGGGTGAGGTTCCCACATGCAGACAGCTGTTTTGAGGTTGTGCCTCTCGTCAGTGCAGAGTAGGGCTGGCTGCATGAGTGCATGAGAAGTCCATCTACGTTGCAGAAATACTACATATTTTCATCATGGATTTCACTCCTTTAATGTATAGGGTGAAATCTGCTTTGAATCTGTAGCACACTCCATGTGTAATCATGTAGATTTTGCTGTAGAATTGCCAGTGACTTGCATCAAGATCTATAACTGAAAAATTCTTCCATATGTGTACACAGCCTAGAATACTTAGAGGTATTGTTCCAGCTTACACTTTTTTTTTTCACAATAGCCCTGGGCTCTTCGTTGTTCTAATCCGTCTGGGGACCTGAACAATTGAGAGCTGAACTGCTAAAATAGCAGTTGCACATGTCGCCCAGCAGACCCCATTAACTTAGATGGAGGTCTGATGCTTTGAAATTGACAGTGGCAGAGAAAAAGTCTTCTGTACAGGACTTTTTTCTTTGGTGGTCACTGTCTCCGACACACCTGTGAACTTGGCCTATGTTGGCCCCTTCTTCTAGTTACTGGTTTATCTATACCAGGATGGAGAAAGGGAGAGAATGTGAAGCCCACGTAGTGTGCTGTGGCAAATTTAGATCCATCTTCTACATTGACTCCACCTATTTCCATCCATCTCTCTCCCCCACACGACATAATACTCCTACAGTCATGCTAACATTATATACCCCCCACAGTATAAAGTCCCTCTTCTGATGCACCCCCAGTTTGTCACCCTCCAGCTGCCCCATAGTTTAATGTCTGTTTATGGGGCAGCTGAAGGGGTACATTAATGTCCCTTTCCGGCCACCTCCATTGTTTAATGTACCCTTCCAGTTGCCCCAAGTTTAACATTAAAAAAACCCCAAAACACTAATAATCACCTCTCCTCGCTTCACTGCTGTTCTGTCAGCAGTCTCTGCTCCCGTAGGCTTCTGGGAGTTGCAGGCATGATGTGAGTAATTCCTTCACATTGCGCATACAACTCTAGACACACACGGGCTGAATGGTGAAGCAGGGAATGGACGGCTCCTGCTTCACCATTGTGTTCGACTCTTCTGCATCCTCCAAACGCAGATAAGTTGATGCCGAGACATACACTATGTGATCAAAAGTATCCGGACACCTGGCTGAAAATGACTTACAAGTTTGTGGCGCCCTCCATGGGTATTGCTGGAATTCAATATGGTGTTAGCCCACCCTTAGCCTTGATGACAGCTTCCACTCTTGCAGGCATACGTTCAATCAGGTGCTGGAAGGTTTCTTGGGGAATGGCAGCCCATTCTTCACGGAGGTATCGATGTAGGTCAGTGAGGCCTGGCACGAAGTCGGCATTCCAAAACATCTCAAAGGTGTTCTATAGGATTCAAGTCAGGACTCTATGCAGGCCAGTCCATTACAGAGATGTTATTGTCGTGTAACCACTCCGCCACAGGCCGTTCAGTATAAATAGGTGCTCGATCGTGTTGAAAAATGCAATAACAAGGAATGCAAGCCCCCTCCATGAAAAACACGACCACACCATAACACCACCGACTCAGAATTTTACTGTTGGCACTACACACGCTGGCAGATGACGTTCATCCGGCATTCGCCATATCCACACCCTGCCATCGGATCGCCACATTGTGTACCGTGATTCTTCACTCCAAATCGTCCAATGTTTACTCTCCTTACACCAAGCGAGGCGTCGTTTGGCTTCGACCTGTGTGATGTGTAGCACCCAATCACCTGACCACGTTCAAAGTCTGTGAGTTCCGCGGAGTGCCCCATTCTGCTCTCTCACGATGTCTAATGTCTACTGAGGTCGCTGATATGGAGTACCTGGCAGTAGGTGGCAGCACAATGCACCTAATATGAAAAACGTATGTTTTTGGGGGTGTCTGGATACTTTTGATCACATAGTGTACCTCCCCTGACCAAGACAGCGGGACAGGACCCAAAAGCTGAGATTATGCTGTTGAATCCGGGATTGTTGGAAGGTATGGTTTATGGATGAACGATTTCTTTTTTTTTTTTTTTTTCTAGTGACTGCTGTTGTGTTTGCCATAGATATGCCACTGGTATGTTAAATTTAGTTTAAAAGGAAATTTCCCGCTAAATAAGTTATCCCCTATTCTTAAGATGGTAGACAACTTGCAGATGAGTGGGGGTCTGACCTCTGAAACATCCACTGATCAGGAGAGCAGGGGACTGTTGTGAATGGAACAGTGGTCAGGGAGCACAATCCACTTATCTCAGAGCTCCAGAGATCACTAAAGTACAGCACTCTATGCTCAAAGTTTTCTCTGATGCTCCCATAAATTGAGCTGTGCGTGCGCTGCAACCACCACTTCATTCAGAACAAGGAACAAAAGTCTTCCATTCTCCTGTTAAATGGGGGTCTAAGTGGTTAGACCCCCACTGATCTGTAAGTTACCCCTTATTCATAGGATAAGAGAGAACCTGTTTCATGGGAAAAACTCTTTAAGCTGTGGTAGGTAAATAAAAACTACTGTGACTTGAAAGAATTGTAACCTGAGGCTAGTGTAACTTCAGAGACCTTTTTGATGATAGGTACACTTAAAAGGGATTTTCTGGGTTTATGTAAGCAAGATAGAGTTCTACGACTTTGTAATTTATTAAGATTTGCCTTAGTAAAGGCCCTGACTGGTGCCAGAATAGAACTCTGTCAGTGTCGGGGGTTGTTTGGTGACCATTGTGGTAATCTACTTTATTAAGCTTTGCAACTTCCCTTCTAATAGAAAACAGGCTGGAATATTCCCCTCAGCAACCCTCTAACTGAGCTGTTGCTAAGGAAAGTCCTTACTCAGTTGTATTGTAAATATGCAGAGCTAAAGCATTTACCAGAGGGGGATGGCCACTTCAAATGGCTTTGGTTTTTACCTAGAAAAATGATTCTCCGCTTATATGATCCTGAGATTGAAGAACTAGCTATAACAGACCCTGAGGTATCACTAGTTAAAACATAGTTGAGAATCTGAACTTAATATGCAGAAGTTCATGGACAACTGCAGAACAGTCTCAAATCCCTTAAAAATTCCATTAATTTCAATCAGATTTTATGTTGGCCATTAGTGACTGTTTCTGCCCGCTTACACCAAATCCGTTATTTTTGGCAGGCAAAAGATCCTGCATTCATGTCAAGCATCAGATATTTTTTAACATTAAAGGGGCTCTATCATTGGGAAAAGTCACTTTTAGCTAAGCACTTACTTGCATGGCCTTTAGAAAGGCTATTTCACACCTACCTTTTGTATTTAAATTACCTCAGTAGTTTTTGAACAAGTCTGTTTTTATTCATATGCTAAATAGCATCCTCCGTGCACCTGGAATTGTCTCTGTGCACCCTCTCTGCTATTCTCTGTGTGTGAGAGCAGGGAGATGAGTCATCAGCACAGCAGCCTCTCTGTTCTCATATACACATGAAGAATAGAGGGTGCACAAAGAGACTTCCGGAGTGCACAGAGAAGGCTAATTAGCATATGAATAAAAATTGACTTATTCAAAAACTACTGAGGTGATTAGCATACAAAAGGTAGGTGTGAAATAGCCTTTCTAAAGGTTATGCAAGTCTGTGCTTAGCTAAAAATGACTTTTCCCAATGATAGAGCCTCTTTAACCCCTTCCCGCCGATGGCATTTTTTGATTTTCGTTTTTGACTCCCATCCTTCAAAACCCCATAACTTTTTTTATTTCTCCGCTCCTAGAGTCATATGAGGTCTTAATTTTTGCGGGACAAATTTTTCTTCATGATGCTACCATTAATTATTCTATATAATGTACTGGGAAGCAGGAAAAAAATTCAGAATGGGGTGGATTTGAAGAAAAAATGCATTTCTGCGACTTTCTTACGGGCTTTGGTTTTGCGGCGTTCACTGTGCAGCCAAAATGACATGTCCCCTATATTCTGTGTTTCGGTACGGTTCCAGGGATACCAAATTTATATGGTTTTATTTACATTTTGACCCCTAAAAAAAATTCCAAAACTGTTAAAAAATTTTTTTTCTAAAAGTCGCCATATTCCGACGGCCGTAACTTTTTTTATACGTAAGTGTACGGGGATGCATAGGGCGTCTTTTTTGCGGGGCCGGGTGTACTTTTTAGTTCTACCATTTTCGGGAAATGTTATTGCTTTGATCACTTTTTATTCAAATTTTTATCATAATCAAAACAGTGAAAAAACGGCGGTTTGGCACTTTCGACTATTTTTCCCGCTACGGCGTTTACCGAACAGGAAAAATATTTTTATAGATTTGTAGAGCGGGCGATTTCGGACGTGGGGATACCTAACATGTATATGTTTCACAGTTTTTAACTACTTTTATGTGTTCTAGGGAAAGGGGGTGATTTGAACTTTTAATTCTTTTTATATTTTTTATTTTTTTTTGCATTTATTAGACCCCCTAGGGGTGTTGAACCCCAGGGGGTCTGATCACTAATGCAATGCATTACAATGCTAATGCATTGCAAAAAAGCATCCTTTCTTTTGCAGGCTGCATAGACCAGCCTGCAAAAGAGAGGATTTGCAGACAAGCCTGGGAGCCTGTACAAGGCTCCCGGCTGTCATGGCAACGGGACGTCAGCCCTGGAGCATGCTCCAGGAGCCGGCGATCCTGGCCAAAATGGCGGCGCATGGGAAAATGGCGCCTTTGATCGCAGCGCCGGAGGGGTTAATGCCTCCGATCAGTCCGGGGACCGATCGGAGGCATTAAAGCCGGTTGTCTACTGCTTAAAGCAGTAGACACCCGGCGGCTATGGCGGCCGCCCGGCTCCCGGGCGGTCGCCATAGTTACAGACCCGACATGCGCCGTACTATTACGGCGCATGTCGGGAAGGGGTTAAAGCTCTAGCACATGCTCATAAAGAAATAATAATGATAAAAAAGACACTAAAGGACTCTAACTGATGCTTATGTGTCCATTAAAAAACAGACACATTAAAGGGGTTTTGAGGATAAACTGATACTTACCAAGCCTGCCTATGTCCGGGGATGGCTCCCCCCCTGTCTTCTAGCAGTGGGCGGAATAGGTTAGCTAGGGAGACGGGGGGAGGGACTAATAATAGTCGGGATCGCTAGTCAGTGATGGTGGGAGGAGCTAGGCTTAGTGAAATGGAGGGTTTTGTAACAGACCAAGAGGGAACTAGTGTAGCAGCTACACAGAAAAGCTGCACAGCAGGAAGTTACACCAAATACACAAATGCAGAGGATGCAGCAGCTTCCAGAGACAGAAATCACTCCAAACACTGCTAAAAGTGCATGGGTGTACTTTTTAACCCATTAGTAACACTAACAGACCTTTATAAAAAGATTTTCTGTCCTGAAAACCCCTTTAACATCAGTTACTGTCCATTAATGTCTGTTATGATAGGTGTCTGTAGTGTGAACCCACCCTAATTTGTACAGATACCAGAACCATTTTTCTTGGTAGTATAAAACTGAAAATACAGGCATTTTATTTTATTTTAAAATTAGATTTTTATTGAAGAAAAATTTTTAAAAATACAAGAAAAGCAAAACAACAACGGGCCAAAGGGAAGAAAGACAAAAACCCGTGGCCGAATCGGGCCGTACAGTATTATGTCAAGTACAATAATCCAAATAACCTCTTATCTAATATAGACACTCGGGAGCATACACAATGGTTACAAAAGCATGAACTGTAGTCCTATCTGTTCTCGAGTGGCAGCCAATAACTTTCCGAACAAGGCCTGGGGCAAGGTAAGGGGGGGGGGGGGACAGAAGAGAAGGACAGGGAAGGTGGTGGAAGATTAGGGCATGGAAGAAAACAAACTTTGTTAAAAGTAAAAACAGATTTGGCATAATAAAGTGAATAAGTATCTAAGAGCAAAAAAAAAAAAAAAAAAAAAAAAAAAGAAACACCGCATGTTCAGAGCAGAATGGTGCAATTCAAATGGGAATGGCAATGATAAGGAGGTCAGTATACAAATAGAAGTGCAAACGGCCATAACACTTGGGGTACCAACAATAATATTAGCAACAATGATCCGGTGCGCGTGACCCGTTATGGAATTGCACTAGGGGTGGAGAGGGGAGTCTTGGCCCAGGGATTTCTCCTATCTTCCATAAAAGCGGACCAGAGGGCCCATCTAGAGCAGAAACTGGAGAAGGTATGGTTTTTGGTGGCCAACATCCGCTCCAGGGTGAAAGCCAAGTCCACATGATGGATCAGCTCATTTATTGTCATACAGGGTATAAACTTCCACTGCCTCACTATCATGGATCTGGCTGCTAGAATTATCTGACCCAGCACCACATGCATACCCGTGGGGAAAGACCCAGCATCTAGAAAGCATAACGCCAGCCCTGGGGAGGGGGAGATGGGGAGACCAGCTACAGAGGACATGAAGCCGAAGACAGCGGTCCAAAAGGCCTGAACTGGGGGGCATTCCCACCACATGTGCAATAGAGTGCCTTTGCGACCGCAACCCCGCCAGCAGAGTCATCAATATGCGCCAACTGTACAGGAGATCTGTACCAGCGTAGAAGGATTTTTTTGAGCCGTCTCCCAGTGGGCTGCACCCTTCAACACCCGCTTAACAAACCCACAGGCCTCCTACCACTCAGGCAGAGAAATAGATTTGGCAAGGTCTTCCTCCCACCTTGAAAGGCAAAGAGGTTTGATCCACTCTGAGGGGGTGGAGAAAAAAGTATAAAAATCTGAGATGCCACCTTTAGGAGGTGGCGGTTCGTCTCCACAGTCTCCATGCAAGCCTGGGAAAACAAAGTGTCGACGCTCCGTGGGTTTGAAGAAGGTGCCTAAGTTGCAGGAATTTGAAAAAATCCTTGTGAGGGAGGTCGTATTCCTCCCGCAATACAGAGAAGGATTTAAAGCGATCGTTCTCATAGAGATGGGAGATTTTGCCAAGACCTTTTGCTATCCAACTGCAAATCCTCAACTGGGGGAGAAACGCGGACGTGTACAACAGTGGGAGTTTCGCTAGGGAGACCAAATCCTCTAAGGAGGTATGTGACAGGAAATATCGCCACGCCCATGTAGACTCTTTTATACTCAGCAATAGGGACTGATAAAGCTGCGGGCCAAGGTCCTTGGGGCGTAATATACTCATGAGTGGAGCCTCCAGCATAGACTCCTCAATCTCCATACACCTCCAATTAGCCACATCACTCCAGCTAACCTGGAGTTGATCAAGGGTCGCCGCCGCGTAATACTTTTTAATATCAGCGACTACGGCGCCCCTAGAAGACCAGGGCCTAGACATTACCTGAAAATCGGATCCTGGATCTCTTGCCCTCCCAGATAAACTGTGAAAGTATGCGCTGAAGTTTAGAGAAATAGGAGTCAGGTATAGGGATGGTCACAGTGCGGAATAAATATAAAATCAAACGCAGTGCCATCATTTTAACAATAGCGATCCTGCTCGTCCAGGACAGCATCGGTTTAGCAAAACTAGCCAGCAAGGAGGACACCTTAGATACAAGCGGGATATAATTCGCCGAGAATAAATGAGAACTAGGGGCCGTCAAGGTGATACCTGAATATGTGATACAATCACCCTTCCATTGGTAGGGAAATACAGCCATTTTAAGTGACCATCCCCCTTTTGGTAATTGCTTCAGCTCTACATACTGCATTGAGCAGAGTCTTCCTGGCAATGCTTAGAGCATTGCTGAAGGGAACGTTACAGCCTGTTTTCTATTAAACAGAAGTTGGTTAGATTAATAAAGTGTATGCAAAAATGAAAAATGTTCACAGCACAAGTCTGCCATAAGATGAGATTCATTCTGCATATAAAATCACATTCCCAGCTATGTTTTTGATTAGTGATATCTCGGATTATGTTATAGCTAGTTCTAAAAGTTTGGCATCATATGATAGCTTTTTGTAGGTGGTATAAAACGGGGATTCAGCCATTTGAAGTGACCATGCCTTCCTTTCGTAAATGCCTCAGTACTGCATATTTACAATATAACTGTGCACAGACTCTCCCCAGTAACAGCTCAGATAGAGGGTTGCTAAGGAGAATGTTGCAGCCTATTTTATAATAAAAAGGAATTGGGGGGGGGGGGGGGGCACCATTCCTAGTTACGCCACTGGTTCACCCTCCCCCTTCCTCCCTTGTTTTTTTTCCCGTATTGTTGACCTATGCTTGGGATAAGTAATCATCATTTTTTTTTTTTTTTTTTTTGGCGGGAAAACTCCTTCAGCCTGTTTTATGAGGTTGCTTTGTACAAGTACATTGTTTATTTCTCCACTGAACAACACTGAAATTCTTATAGGTGTGTTAGGAAGGGGATTTTTTTTATATATCTATAATGAAGCTGAATTTTGTATACTGTACATAGTTTGCTTAGTAAAAGCTATTACTTTTGTGTCTGACCCATTGATTCTGCTTCTCACAATACTGTAAGGGCTAGTTCATACGGGGCAAAATGGTCAGGATTTTGACGCAAAATCAGTGTCAAAATCCTGCCACCTCCCATTGAAATCAATGGGAGCCGGTCATTTTCTTTTTCCGCGAGCAATTTGTTTCCGTGAGCGGAAAAAAGAAGCAACATGCCCTTTCTTCAGGTGGATTTCGCAACTGATTCAGCTGCGGTGTCTGCCTCACGACACCACCCTGCAGACTAGACCCATGCATTTGGGCCTAATCTGGAGCGGAAAGCCACGACGGAATGTGTTCACGAGGAAACCTCGTGTAAACTAGCTCTAACAAGTTATAGGGATTTGTTATGATATAGCTTGTATTGTGCTTTCAGCCAAATGAAACTGCTTTACTATATCTTGTCTGCATATATCTACTAAAATAAGACAGGTCGCCCTGGAGTGTGGCACAGAATGAGCAAGTTTTCCTAGGATTAGTTTAATTAGGTAGTCCTGGTTAAAAAAATTTATTTTTAAATTAGGCTGGTGCAAACCTAGTCACCTGGCCCTGGTTCTCCGGTGTTCTCCCAGCACGGTCCACACCTGCTGCTAGACTGTCTTCTTTTGCGGAAGGCTGTGAAGTTAAAGAGGACATTTCATCAGATCGGGCACATGCAGTTTTATATACTGCTGGAAAGCTGACAGTGCACTGAATTCAGCGCACTGTCGGCTTTCCCGATCTGTGCCCGGTGTAAAGCGCCATCGGTCCCGTTACCATAGCGCTTTAGTGTCAGAAGGGCATTTCTGACAGTTAGCCAGGGACGCCCTTCTACCTAGCAGCACCTATCGTGCTGTACAGTGTGAGCGGGGAGGAACGTCCCCTCCCTCTGCTCACACAGCTCGTCCATAGACGAGTATTATCAGGGGGGGAGGGGGTGTTCCTCCCCGCTCACACAGTGCAGCGCGATAGGCGCTGCTGGGCAGAAGGACGTTCCTGACTAAGTGTCAGAAATGCCCTTCTGACTGTAAAGTGCTACAGTACCGGGACCGATAGCGCTTTACACCGGGCACAGATCGGGAAAGCCGATAGTTTGCTGAATTCAGCGCACTGTCAGCTTTCCAGCAGTATATAGAACTGCATGTGCCCGATCTGATGAAAGGTCCTCTTTAAGGGTCCCCTCTGCTGAGGCCAAGGATTGGCTTCAGCAATCATGTGCGGAGCTGCAGAACTAGACCGCACTTGGAGGCGTTGGAGCATCGTGGCCAGGTGAGTATGTTGTGTATCTTTTTTTTTTTTTTTTTTTTTTTTCACCTCCGACCTAAATAAAAAAAATAAATTAATAAATTTTAGCCTGGACAACCGCTTCAAGTTTAAATCCACATTAGAATCTTTCATGACCATTTTTATCCACAGTTGCATGAATAAGGCTTAACAAGGGCCAGAATTTCCAAACTCTGCCAACCTTGTGTAGCGGTGTTGAGACTATACCAAGAAATGGCGTGATCATCCTTTCCTTAAACAGTGTCAACTGCCTCCACCATGTTATAGAGCAAATTACGAGGGTAGTCTGAAAAGTTTCTGACCTCCACATGTGGATGGCAACACTCGTCAACCAAAGTTGGGGAATGTGTTCGCACATGCGTTAGAATGTACTCGCAAAAATTTGAGCCATTTTGCACCAGTGGTTTTTCTTTGACAATCATTGTAGTGAGTCGATGTGAGTGATTTTGTGAAAATGGATAAAATCGAATATCGAGCTGTCATTAGATATTTGTTTTTGAAAGGCAATACGCCTTCACAAATTAAAGACAAATTGGATGCTGTGTATGGGGACTCTGCACCATCATGTACCACCGTCAAATTTTGGGTTGCTGAATTTAAACGTGGTCGTACCAGCTTAGTTGACGATGAACATTCGGGACAGCCAAAAACATTGCTCAAGTTCACCAAATGGTGCTAGAGAACAGTCAAATGAAGGTTAAAGAGATAGCAGAACCAAAAATACATTTATGGTTCTTTGAAGGCGGTGAGGAAAAAACAGATATGCAAAAGCTAAAATTAGCTTTCTCTTTAAGGGGTTAAGGTAAAGTCGCATTTGAATTTTGCAGTTGCAACTAGAGATGAGCGAGTAGTATTCGATCGAATATCTCCCTCCCATAGGTTTCCGTGTAAGCAGCCGAACACCAAGGAGTTAAACGCATCAAACATTGTAAATGTAAGTTTCATCCACAGTAGTTAATCGGCGCCAAAACTCTGATTTATTGCGCCTAAACTGCGCCAACAGAGCTTTGTAAATGTTCATCTGAAAACGTTTTTGGTCCAGAGTGAGCAATCGCGGCACCCAGCGCGCGGTCAGCTTTCTCATCTGTAAAATTTCAACCAATATGTGGCAAACGCGTTTTTTCGATGTGTTCATAGCCTCTGCTATCTCTCTAAACTTAATTCGACGGTTCTCTAGCACCATTTGGTGAACTTGAGCAATGTTTTCGCTTGTGGTTGCTGTTTTTGGCCGTCCTGAACGTTCGCCAACCAAGCTGGTACGGCCACGTCAAAATTTGATGGTGGTACATGATGGTGTAGAGTCCCCGTACACAGCGTCAAAGTCGTCTTTAATTTGTGAAGGCATATTGCATTTCAAAAACAAATATCTAATGACTGCTCTACATTCGATTTTATCCACTTTCACAAAATTACTCGTATCGACTCACTTAAACGACTGTCAAAGAAAAACCGCTGGTGCAAAATAGCTGAAATTTTTGAGAGTACATTCCAACGCATGCGCAATCAGATTCTCCAACTTTGGTTGACGAGTGTTGCCATCTACATGTGGAGGTCGGAAACCTTTCAGACTACCCTCGTGTGTGTGTGTGTGTGTATATGTATATATATATATAATATATGTATTTTTTTTTCTCATGTTTTCAGACCCTCTAGAGACCTTGAACTTTACAGGATCTGATCACTCATACCATACTATGAGAAAATCCATTAACTTCTATTGCATGTTGCGTGTAATAGAACAGATGGAATGATAAGCCTGGCAGCCTTCAATGGGCTCCCGAATGTCTTGGCAACCAATTGCTGCTCTCCGATGATGATCTGGAGGGAGGTCAGTTGGTTAATGATGGCGTCTGTGCATTATAGATGCTGCATTCGATTTTAACCACAGCATCTAAAGTGTTAAAAGCTGCGTTTGATGTCAGCACCGATCACAGCTGTTAGTAGTGGGTTCTGGCATGTAGAAGTGTTCACATGGGTAAATTATAACATAGGCAGTGGTGTAGAAGAATACACCAGCCTTCTAATCCCTTGCAGTAACAGACTTTGTTCTTCATTTATAAGGAGGCACAATGGAGGGGGGCCAACCTTCCTGCACACTAAAAATCAATGACTGTTTGTAGCTCGCATAGATTTGCATGTTTGATCTTTAACAGAAAAATGGCTTAAATGATCGCTGTAGTGTGCTGCCTATGCCACGGCCCAGTCAATGAAAGAAAAAAGTTGCAAATTTTGCACAAATCCGAGTTATCACAATAAATCTGCTCAAATCTTTATGTAAATACCTAAATTTGTAGTAGCTAAAAAAAAGTCACAGGATTGTATGCTAAAAGACAGTATGAGCAGAATTATTGATATTTGTGTGTGGTGTAAATGCTTGTGTAATCTAGGTTTTGTTGTAAATAAAGGATTCTTAGTCATATGTCTTAAAGGGGTTGTCCCATGAAGTAAATTGGTAAGGACCTTTTGGACACTCCACATTCAACATGACTGCAATCAGTTTGAAAGTGGGTGGGATATGTGACAGACAGCACTCCGTTTGACTTCAGTGGGAGCGCCTGAGATATAAATCATTCAACAGTCCCACACACATTCAGCCTGACTGCATTTAGGTTGAATGTGGGGTGAGCAAAAGGTCCTTGTCAGATTAATTTGTGGGACAACCCCTTTGGTAGTATGGCCTAAGACTCTATCTTAATCTCCTGTAGGGTTAACCCAAGTATTAACATACATACTCGATAGTCATTCCATGTGGGGGACATATGATGCTTTCTATGTTTGTTGGTGGTGGCCCAGACAGTGGAACCTCTCACCAATCAGACCCTTATCAACTCTTTATATCTTACTAAAACCCTAATAATTCTCATAGTAACTGCAGAATATGTCCTAATTAGAGATGAGCGAACACTATTCGAAACAGACTTTGCCGGAGGCCGGCTGCTCAACCCCCTGCGTGCCGGCTGTGTCCATTCATTCCTATGGGTGCGGGCTATTCGAAACGGCAGTTTTGAATAGTGTTCGCTCATCTCTAGTCCTAATCTATCCAGAAAACTGACACATAACAGAAAACAAAACATGCAAGCCTTTTATGACTTGTAATGACCAGTGTATAAATAAAGTGTAAAAGTTCAAGATTTATGTGATGTGACTAGTAAATAAATCTTTTGCTGTGCATAATTCTCACCATGCACTGATGATTGCAGTTACAATTGTTGTAAAGAGGCTTTCTTGTTCTTTCTTGTGATATTGTTCTCGTCTGTGTTTCAGCCCAGCGTATTGATAGCCAGTTACAAGGAGTCTGCTAAGGCAGCAGCCCAGTTTGGAGCCTACAAACAGTCAGAATGGAGGCCGGACAGCAGCGTCGTCGTTGTTACAGTAAGTCAACGAATAGAATGTGTTGAAAAGTAGTTGTTCAGTATGTATGAATATCATTAAAGGGTTGTTCCCATCATAAACCTGTATGGCGTTTCCCACTTTTGGGATCTGTACCTCTTTCCAGCATGGGACCCCTTGTCTCACCTAAAACAACAACAAAAAAAACAGTTTGTTGACTTGGTTCTCTTTATCTACTTTTAGGATGCGTGTGAACATATGATGTAGTTTTATTGCCAAGTTAAGGCGATATATCGAAAACACAGACGGGGTCACACACTTTCAAGCACCACTGTAAAATGTGAAACTGAGCCTTTTGCAAGCTTTTCCACAGTCTAAAACGTGACAAATATGCAGCATCCCTGCTATATGACCCTAGCTTGTTTTGCATGAACTAGGTGACCAAACAACTTGAATTCTTCCTTTTGGAAGAAGTTAAGAGGAGATAAAACTATACTTTCTCCCTGATATTTCCACAAGACTAGACCAACACATTGAAGGCACAGTGGCTTGTATTTACTGCAGCCTAAACCTGGTGGTTGGGGCCATATGTGCATTTTTCTATTCTTTTTGAATGGGACTGCTGGAATACAACACTTGGCATTCCTATTGTATTGAATGGATCTGTGCCGCACTGTCTGACTACCACTCCGTTTAAAACTTCTCCGTTCCTCTGATTAGTGGGGGCCTCAGTGGCTGAACCTTTACTTTCAGATTTGTATCTCCTATACTATAGGTAGGAGATATATGGGAGTATTCCCTTAATAAGGGAATACTCTTTTAGCCAGTCCATTTAGCCAGTTAGTGCGCAGTGTATACAAAGACTGGTGACTCTTGTTACAAATTGTGAAGGTGAACACATTTATAGACCTATCCGTAGAGAGTCATTACGAAAAGATCTAACCAGTTAATAATGACATTTTGCCAATTTTTAACTGGTCTGTGCTCCCCTCACAAGGTTCCAACAGTGATATGAAAGTCTGTCAGCAGAAAACTATTGGGTTTTATGAAGTTTGTAATAGCAAAGCATATGCATTTATGAATACTATTGCTTATGTGTGCAAAATTACTTATTTCCTTATTTTAAGGCAGAGAAAATAACTTTACAGAAGTGTAACAGCCAGCTTTCTACTAAAAGGAAGTTTAAAATAAATAAATAAATAAATGAATAATAATAAAAAAATATATATATATATATATATATATATATATATATATATATATATATTTACAAAAATGCCCACCAAACATCCCTCTAGACCCGTGATGGCGAACCTATGGCAATTGTGCAAGGGGTGGCACTCAGAGCCTTCTCTATGGGCACCCATCTGTGGCACAGATCATACTGTGTGGAGGCCACTGTGGAGCAGTTTCTTCTGTGTGGAGGCCATTGTGGAGCACATTTGACTGTGTGGGAACCACTGTGGGACAGATTGTACTGAGTGGGGGCCCTTTATCACACAGTATCGGTTATATAGCAGACATGTGATATTATTATAGGTCATAATAACATTGCATGATCACTATAAAACAAATCTGTGCGATGTAAATAGTGAACATTAATTGTTCAAAATTATACCAAATGTGGTACAAAATTTTTCTTTAATTGAAAGCTCTGTAAAGCCCCATATACACAACTGTATTTTGCGGGTCTGTAATTGTAATTGAACTTTTGGATCTGCACAGTATTAAGGTTAAATTGATGTGTTGGCACTTTGCAATAATTTAGTAGGTTTTGGGTTGCAGTTTGGGCGTTCAGTCTCTAAAAGGTTTGCCATCACTGCTCTAGACTATCGTGTGAAAAATAAAGACTGGAAATGTTCACATAACTGAAAAGGAAGAGGAATTTGAGACTGACATCCAATTCAGATTCCTCTTCGCTTTCCACTGCTGTTTTGGCTGAAATGAATGGGCTTATCAGTGGGGAGTCTGCTTATTTATTTATTTATTTATTTATTTATTTAAGAATTCTGCTTTGATCTCTGCCTTCCTTTGAAAACAATGGGAGACGGAATCAGGGTGTGAATCTTCTGATATCAAGGTGAAATCAGTGCTAGATTCCACCATGGGAGCAGACCTCTACACTTCAATACAGTATTTATTCTTATTGTAGTGTGTAAGGCGCTGTTCACCTTGGGTTGATCTTTATATTTTAGAGTAATAGGCAATTTTTGATTTTGCGTCCTTTTGAGCTCTGTCAAATCAAAGTGTACTGGATATTCCAAATAAAGTCAAATGTAAAAGCTCACCATATCCCGAAGCAAGGTGCACGATCTATTTCTCCCGGACTTGAGGAGGAAGAGGAAACACAGAAACTATTTTGAAGGTAAGATCCGCAGCTCTTGTTCGTTGATAAAAAATAACTTTTATTGCTTCATTTAAAAATTGGTAAAGACACCATAACGTACAAGTGAAAAAAGATTAGAAAAAACATGAAAGTGAATTAAAAACCGCAATAACTACATATTAGGCTGACTGACGCGTTTCGAGACACAAAAACGGTCTCTTATTCATAGTCTTGTGAATGCCCTAAACAAGTGAGACTAGAACTTCCTTATATAACCCATATGTTACAGGTGTGGTTAATTAAACTTCCTCAGCAGAAACGCCTAATCCTGTCTCAGGAATGACGTAAATAAATTTATTCGTAAAACATGCATCTTGTGTATTGTCCTTATTATTAGTGTAAGCTGAAGACCTTGTATACACCTACATAGATAGAAATTTTCTTATTCAACAACAAAATATCCTAAACATGTCACTATAGTACATTTATAGACCAAAAATAATCATATGACGATGCAACAATATAAACAACTATAAACCATAACATAGGCTAAATGATACATTATTCACAATATATTCATGCACGTATATTGACTGTTGGTAACGGTATAAGTGATATATCCAAATAAAACACTATAGGACTGCGTACCTATATAAATCCAAAAGGCCGCTTGTATAAGGATTTCAAGAAACGCTACATGCAGCCCCTAGTTGAGGTCTATCGTCATATACATCGTTTTTACTATCCCTCATTCATAGATTTTATTTAGTCACGTGATGTAAAATGACCAATCATGATGCATTCTATATGACAGTATGTTGGAAAGCGACCTCTAGCGTCTCTTTGTAGTATTGAGTTAATCACTACCCCTCATTCAAAGATTTATTGTGGTCACGTGATATAGATTGACCAATCACAATATATTTCTTTGATCCTGACCTGGGGAAGCGACCTCTAGCGTTCACTACTAATATTAGGTTCGCCCGACAAAGCCCGTCCAAGCTTCAACCAGCCAATCAACAACCAGGAAACCACCACAACCCACTCCCACCCACCAATGCAAGCACAAACCACACCCAACCACACGCCAAGAGGTAAGTGCAGTAGAATTATAAAGTTATAAAATATTGAACGGGTTTGAACAGATCAGATCAAAGTTAATAAATTGTAATAATAGAAGTATAGGGAACATGTACCTAAAAGTAAAACAGCAAGAGATGCATATAATTCCCTACTTGAATTAGAGTTAGAGGTATATATCTAAATCTTTTTTAATAAATTAGCGACAAATCCGATCTCATATTGAGGCCCTGTGGTTGTCTGCTGCCGAACCGCAAGATCCACAGGGCCTCCTTTTTAAATAGGAGCTCCTTAATGTTACCACCTCTGGGGGATGCTTGGATCTTATCTATACCCCAAAATTTTAGGGTGGAGACTGATCCCTTGTGTACCAGAGCGAAGTGCTTTGAAGCCCCCGACATGCCTTCTGATATGCTTTTGCTGCTGTCTTTGACATGCTCTAAAATTCTATTTTTTAACGGTCTCACCATCTTTAGCAAATTTATTTTTGTCTTACTGGGAGGAGCGGTTTTTGTTTTCTGTCCATAATCCTTTTTTGAATTATCTACACTGGTATGGGCGCTACATAGACGACCTACTTATCGTGTGGGTCGGTAATGTAGCGCCCATACCAGGTTTTATTGAGTTTCTGAATAATAACGATTTTGGTTTAAAATTTACATTTGAACATCAGTCTGTGGAAATTAATTTTTTGGACATTACCCTGAGGGGAGTGGCAGAGGAGGGTAGGGTTGTTACTAAATTATATAGGAAGCCATCGGCAGGCAACAGTTTACTTAGAGCTACCAGCTGTCATCCGAGCGCCACTGTCCGGAGCATCCCCGTGGGGGAATTAATACGTGTCAAAAGAGCTTGTAATAATGATGAAGATTATATCAAACAAGCCCAAGAACTTACAGGTAGATTAAAACAAAGAGATTACCCCAGTTGGATGATTGACAGGGCAAGGACCTTAGTTGAAATAAGAGACAGGAAGTCCTTGCTCTCAGATCAATCAACCATTAATGAAAAACAAAATGTTGTTTTTTCCACAGCTTTTAGCCTTGAATTCAAGGAAATAAAAAATATTATAGAAAAAAATCTGCCCATTCTAGAAGCTGATGACATTACTGGTAAAATCCTGGCGAATGGTATACAATTTGTCCCCAAAAGAGGTTCGTCCTTAGGTGACGCCTTATCACCAAGTTTTTTACATACAAGTGCTGAATTGGGGAATCAAAAACTATCACCTAATGGATTTTTTAAATGCAAACAGCTTAAGTGTAAAACCTGCAAATACACAAATGATATCACTAGCCTGTCTAGTTTAACAACCAATTACAATGTCAGGTTTTATTCACACATGAATTGCTGCACTGATGCGGTTGTTTACTGCATCAGGTGTGAGAAATGCAGAGTTGAATACATCGGATGTACAATGAGACCGTTAAAAAATAGAATTTTAGAGCATGTCAAAGACAGCAGCAAAAGCATATCAGAAGGCATGTCGGGGGCTTCAAAGCACTTCGCTCTGGTACACAAGGGATCAGTCTCCACCCTAAAATTTTGGGGTATAGATAAGATCCAAGCATCCCCCAGAGGTGGTAACATTAAGGAGCTCCTATTTAAAAAGGAGGCCCTGTGGATCTTGCGGTTCGGCAGCAGACAACCACAGGGCCTCAATATGAGATCGGATTTGTCGCTAATTTATTAAAAAAGATTTAGATATATACCTCTAACTCTAATTCAAGTAGGGAATTATATGCATCTCTTGCTGTTTTACTTTTAGGTACATGTTCCCTATACTTCTATTATTACAATTTATTAACTTTGATCTGATCTGTTCAAACCCGTTCAATATTTTATAACTTTATAATTCTACTGCACTTACCTCTTGGCGTGTGGTTGGGTGTGGTTTGTGCTTGCATTGGTGGGTGGGAGTGGGTTGTGGTGGTTTCCTGGTTGTTGATTGGCTGGTTGAAGCTTGGACGGGCTTTGTCGGGCGAACCTAATATTAGTAGTGAACGCTAGAGGTCGCTTCCCCAGGTCAGGATCAAAGAAATATATTGTGATTGGTCAATCTATATCACGTGACCACAATAAATCTTTGAATGAGGGGTAGTGATTAACTCAATACTACAAAGAGACGCTAGAGGTCGCTTTCCAACATACTGTCATATAGAATGCATCATGATTGGTCATTTTACATCACGTGACTAAATAAAATCTATGAATGAGGGATAGTAAAAACGATGTATATGACGATAGACCTCAACTAGGGGCTGCATGTAGCGTTTCTTGAAATCCTTATACAAGCGGCCTTTTGGATTTATATAGGTACGCAGTCCTATAGTGTTTTATTTGGATATATCACTTATACCGTTACCAACAGTCAATATACGTGCATGAATATATTGTGAATAATGTATCATTTAGCCTATGTTATGGTTTATAGTTGTTTATATTGTTGCATCGTCATATGATTATTTTTGGTCTATAAATGTACTATAGTGACATGTTTAGGATATTTTGTTGTTGAATAAGAAAATTTCTATCTATGTAGGTGTATACAAGGTCTTCAGCTTACACTAATAATAAGGACAATACACAAGATGCATGTTTTACGAATAAATTTATTTACGTCATTCCTGAGACAGGATTAGGCGTTTCTGCTGAGGAAGTTTAATTAACCACACCTGTAACATATGGGTTATATAAGGAAGTTCTAGTCTCACTTGTTTAGGGCATTCACAAGACTATGAATAAGAGACCGTTTTTGTGTCTCGAAACGCGTCAGTCAGCCTAATATGTAGTTATTGCGGTTTTTAATTCACTTTCATGTTTTTTCTAATTTTTTTTCACTTGTACGTTATGGTGTCTTTACCAATTTTTAAATGAAGCAATAAAAGTTATTTTTTATCAACGAACAAGAGCTGCGGATCTTACCTTCAAAATAGTTTCTGTGTACTGGATATTGGTAAACTTTTTTTTTTTTTTTTTTTTTAACCCTTTATTACTATAAAAAAATTCCAGTACAGTGGTATACATCAACACCATCTGTTGAAGGTATACATCGGGTAATACTTGAAACCTATGAAATGTGGGAAGCTTTAGAATTGTGTGAACGGAGCTCTGCTCTAATGTATTCTGCGCGTGTGTATGTATTTGAATATATTTTTAATATATTCTTGTGTAGCACTGAATATGATGGCACTACAGGAAGAACTAGTGATTAATAGTATGCTTCTGCAACTGGAAACTGTGGTGGATGGTCTTTGTAGCTTCAGATTGGAACTAAAAAGTTGCAAAAAAATTTGCAGAAAGTATGTTCTGCAGCTTTCCCACTTTATAGATACAGCAGATGTGAGGTGAAAGGTTTGAGTAATAGCTGGTGATATACTGCACTGTTTACTGAACATCTAAAGGGCCATGGAGTTCACCATTATGTCCTATTTGAATCACTAAAAGCTTAAGTAAATGTATGTAGCCTGAACATACATTGTTGATCTGGGGATCTTTTATGGTGCCAGTGTAGGTCATTGTCGCTCGCAGTTATGAGCTTTGGGTTCTGTTACTTTGTGTATGTGATAGTTTGCTTATCCTGTATTTGACCAAGCATTAGTGATTTTTATATCTGGTTTCTTCATTCCTTTGTTTAGGTGGTTGTGCCTTTTTTATATTTAGCTCCTACTTAAGTTAGATACATCCCTGGAAAAGCGAATATTACAGACTCATGAAACTGAGCCCCTAATAATACACCAGCAAGGAATATCCTAACTATCGTAATTTAGAGTCCTAAAGACCTTTTTTTACAGTGCAACAGCTGCTTAACTTGAGGAGCTAAGAAATGGAGGGTTTCAGATTTCTTTCCATCAACTGGTTTCCTGTTATTCAAGGAAGGAGCCAGGAAAATAAAGGAACCTTAAACAAGCTAACAGACTGCTTTAGTGTACTGGGTCATAACTACATGAGGCTCCTTTCCGCTTCAGCCCGACAGATCCTTTACGTCCCCCTTTAACCACTTTGAAACCCACTATGTCTGGAAAGGCAATGGAAGGTCATGGAGGACAGTGTAACTTGCATGCAGCCAGATATGTGGGCTGCAGATCAAACAAGAATGGCTTAACAAGAAATCTTACCAGCCAAGTAAAGGTGAACCGGACATAATCTGGTGGAAAAAAAACCCCAAACTGTTGGCAACTGAGAACTCATCTGTAGACAAAATAGGCAATTTTTAATTGTGTGGACCGCTGCTATTTATCAGCTTTCTATTATTTATTTATTTATTTATTTATTTATTTATTTTTCTATTGCTGTAGTGCGTTTGTACGCACACGCGCACGCGCACACACACACACTGTATATATGTTTTAGTTAGAAAATATGATGGACGGGACCTGTTTTTTTTTATATACGGTATATAAATATATATATATGTTTTAAAGTGATTGAGGAATGATAAAAATGGAAAGCCTTAAGCCTTTTACCCTTTAAAGACTACAGATGGTATTACCTTGTTTAATTGTTCTTAACTGTACAAGCGAATCATTTTCAATATATACATGTTTACCCATAAAATAAAACATTGGATAAAAACCCAAATCAAAATGGCTTGTTGTTTCCAATGTTTTAACTGCATCCAGCCTCACCATCTGAATTGAACAATCAATATTACAGCATTGATGGACATGTACTCTTTAATTAAACTGTGAATTCATGCTTGAGGAGGCTTCACTAACTATTTTTATGCATTTATATTGTTTCTGTATCAGAAATGACTTGTCTGTTGTATCATTTTTCCTTTATCGTTGTAGTTGCCTACATTAAACCTGTATTGTATCTTGTCTGGCCTTGGCAGAAATGTAAACTAGTTTCTCGCTATAGGATTTTACTATGCATTGACTCAAACCAGCTTTATTTTCATATCTTGTACCTATTGTTCTGTTACATACTAAGAGGACTTTCATATGTCGGGACATGTTTTTTTTGTTTGTAATTTTTTTTTTTTTTTGTACAATGAAAATGCTTTGGATTCTTCAAATACGTAGTGCCAGAACAATATGTACACTAGCTTTCCCATTATGCTTGGTCAAAGTCAAAATAATCCAAAGTCTTACACCAAAGGCCACTAAAACTCTATAAAGTGCATGCTCATGGGGAGTGGGGAAAAGGGCTGTTGACTAAATGAACATGCAGCTGACGGTTATTGAAGGTCTAACAACCACTATACAACCCATTTCCTCACAAACGTTACATCAAATAAAACAATTGGTACACTCTACCAGTGTATAAATATATAGGTAAATAATGGACTAGGGTTCACACAACTGTTGTTGATATCCGTTGCTGTCTTCCATAATAGAATGACAGCAACAGACATTAAACTGTTGCAGAGAACACAGACTGATACTGCATGCACTCCCATTGACACTAATGTATACAACATGACGATTGCCATGTTTGTTTACTTTTGTTGTTGGAAGGAAAAGGCTTGCATGTTACTTTATCTTCAGTTACAAAAGTAAACAAACATGACAGAAGACTACTGCTGTTTTGTTTACATTAGTGTCAATGGCAACAGACTCAGAATCAGTCTGTCCGTTTTCTGCAAGTTTGTTGCCATCTTCTATGACAGAAGACTGCAACAGACATTGTATGTTCACACGGCAGAAAATGGATTCTGCGTGTGAACGTACCGCGCTCTAGCCGCGGCAGAATTCCAATGCAGTGCACCGGCATCCTGTCGTGGCATTCCGCTCAGGATTAGGCCCAAATGAATTGGCCTAATCAGGAGGGGGTCTCTCGCTGTGGCTGAGTCAGCCACGGAAACCGTGGGAAGAAGGGGCATGTCGCTTCTTTTTTTTTTTTTTTTTTTTTTTTTTCCTGCTATTATCTAGTGGAAAAAAGAAAGGAGCTGCTCCCATTGAAGTCAATGGGAGCAGTTTTTAGCAGCGGATTTTGAGGTGGATTCTGTGTGAACTAGCCCTTAAAGAATATCTGCCATGTCCAAAACGCAGAAGTGTCTTCCACCCTCCTTCTTGCTTATAAACGTTTAATACTGTTTTACCATTAACCCCTTCCCGACATGCGCCGTAATAGTACGGCGCATGTCGGGTCTGTAACTATAGCGACCGCCCGGGAGCCGGGCGGCCGCCATAGCCGCCGGGTATCTACTGCTTTAAGCAGTAGACAATCGGCTCTAATGCCGATCGGAGGCATTAACCCCTCCGGCGCCGCGGTCAAAGGCGCCGGAGGCGCCATTTTCCCGGCGGCGCATGGGCGCCGCCATTTTGGCCGGGATCGCTGGCTCATGGAGCATGCTCCAGGGCTGACGTCCCGTTGCCATGACAGCCGGGAGCCTTGTACAGGCTCCCAGGCTTGTCTGCAAATCCTCTCTTTTGCAGGCTGCTCTATGCAGCCTGCAAAAGAAAGGATGCTTTTTTGCAATGCATTAGCATTGCATTAGTGATCAGACCCCCTGGGGTTCAACACCCCTAGGGGGTCTAATAAATGCAAAAAAAGTTTAAAAAAAAATATAAAAAAATATAAAAAGAATTAAAAGTTCAAATCACCCCCCTTTCCCTAGAACACACATAAAAGTAGTTAAAAACTGTGAAACATATACATGTTAGGTATCCCCGCGTCCGAAATCGCCCGCTCTACAAATCTATAAAATATTTTTCCTGTTCGGTAAACGCCGTAGCGGGAAAAATAGTCGAAAGTGCCAAACCGACATTTTTTCACGGTTTTGATTCTGATAAAAATTTGAATAAAAAGTGATCAAAGCAATAACATTTCCCTAAAATGGTAGAACTAAAAAGTACACCCGACCCCGCAATAAAAGACGCCCTATGCATCCCCGTACACTTACGTATAAAAAAGTTACGGCCGTCGGAATATGGCGACTTTTAGAAAAAAAAATTAACACAGTTTTGGAATTTTTTTAAGGGATCAAAATGTAAATAAAACCATATAAATTTGGTATCCTTGGAACCGTACCGAAACACAGAATATAGGGGACGTCATTTTGGCTGCACAGTGAACGCCGTAAAACCAAAGCCCGTAAGAAAGTCGCAGAAATGCATTTTTTCTTCAAATCCACCCCATTCAGAATTTTTTTCCTGCTTCCCAGTACATTATATAGAATAATTAATGGTGGCATCATGAAGAAAAATTTGTCCCGCAAAAATTAAGACCTCATATGGCTCTGGGAGCGGAGAAATAAAAAAGTTATGGGGTTTAGAAGGAGGGGAGTCAAAAACGAAAATCAAAAAATGCCATCGGCGGGAAGGGGTTAAGAGGTCCTTCCACATCCTCATCGATATGCGATATTATATACCAGTAGAAGGCTGAATTCGGCACACGATCTGCTTTCCAGCAGTATATAATACTGCAGATTGATGAAGATGTGAAAGTTTATCTTTAAAGGCTTCTCCACAGCACTTGGTTCTTGACCATATTTGTTCAGATGACTTTGTCACAAACTTTTCAGACTTTATATAAATCACAAGTATTAATAGGTATATTCACCATTGGTGAAAGTTGTGAGGATCTTTTCAGAGAATATGCAATCAAACTTGTTATTACTTTAAGGGAAAAAAAAAGCTCTGTTCCCACTTGTCATTTTTTTAGTTTAAAATGCATCCAAATCTGCTGCCTGATAGATAAAACACTTAAAAATGGTAGAAACCATGACAGAGCCCTGCCTAGAAACCATTACAAAAGCCCTGCACTCTCCATTTTGAGTCAGTGGATTCCGCTGGTTTGATGGGTATGCATAGAGCACACGTATACTGGATCTTTGTGAAAGTACATGCAAATATATCCTGATAGAACCAGCTTAATTATTATGGGGCAACAATGGTGGAACCTTGCCGGTCTGATAAATGACCACAGATCCTTAGTGGTAACAGACTTCTGAAACTTCATGCAACGTTTTAAAAATGACAATCCTTTTTAGATCAAAGGCACAATGTTGCTTCTTTTTAGAGTCTTCATAACTTTTTTTTTTTTTTTTTTATCTGTATGAATAGAAAGTTTTTGCCCTGTTCTGTAAGGCGTTTTGAAAACTCTTGAAGAGTCCCTTAGGACATAAAGCATGAAGTATGTATGAATGGAATGTTGTAAGAATAGACTGTGACCGCCTGACAAAATCTAACAGTCTGGGAGGTTTTGCAGGTTTAACTCTTTGCTGCGTATTATTATATATATTTATTTATTTATTTATTTAATTTTTTTTGGAAACACACATTTACCAAAGGGAATGTGGCAGCATGTAAAAAAGCCTGGTCCAGTGGGGTATTATACAAAATATCACAAAAATATTGGGAGAGATTTATGAAGACTTGTCTTCATATCTTGTTTGACAGCGGAGGTTGATCCTCATTTATGACCATGCACACACATCCCCCAGCAGGGCTCTATGCTGCCACTGAAATCTCAAAGCTGTAGCACAGACTTCAGACATCATTCACAGTAGTAAACTGGTATAAATGATCATAAATCTTGAACAGTGGCCCTCCCCCACTCAATTCCCTATTTTAAATGAAAGTGGCAAGGGTGACAGAGTAAAAGTCACACAATTGAGAAACTTGAGAATTTTTCATCCACTGAAACCAAAAACTGGAGTAAAATAAAAAAATAATTTTTCCTCTACTGTGTAGTAACTGTTAATAAAAATACTAATGTGTCTGTATATACAGCAGATGTTTTGTTTGTTTTTTTAAGAAGGGAGGGGTACAGCAGGCAGAGTAATGGCCCAATAATAATATCTGGCTTATCTGCTGCCCTACAAATGAGCTTATGTTGAGAACAAGTCTGGGTTAACCAGGGCTATGGAGATGTAAGCCAGACTTCTTACTTTTGACTTTTTACACCCCTCCCCCCCTCCATCTTCAAGATTTTAATAGATGATAGATTTTTATTTTTCATACATTACCTTTATCAAAGAAATTTAAATCTAGAGGGTTCTGTCTACTGTACATTACACACCATAATCCTGGGAGTAAGACCGTTGTAGTATTCCCTCAGATAGACCTCTTCATGACATTGTTCACAGACCTTCATTGCTGTCTTGCTGTGCACCATGAGAGCAGTGTTTTTAGGTCAATAGAACACCTGCAGCTGGACATCTGGCTCATTGCCCATTGTCATACAAATGTCTTCTGATAGTTTGTATATCCACCCCTTGGGTTGTGCCTTCCAATTTCACTTCTAGTATGGGATGGATCACTATGCCCCAATTCTTTCAATCAGGATATCTGTCTGTGCAGAGTTTCACCCCATATCACATCATGCTGTCATTCCAGTTAGTCATCGTTCATCCAATCACTGGGGCGCGCAACTTTGAACAGTCCTGACCTCTCTTCCTAGGCACATATCAATTTTCCAGAGTGATTATGCTTGAACTCCGAGTTCTTGGTTTAAGTCCCTCAGATCGTGACAAGTGGCGATAAGTGGGATGTTGACGAGCAGAAGGCATCATAAAATCATTCTGCACCACTTCATCTGATTTTGAGGTTTTATGTGGCTAAAATTTTTTTCTTTATATCTTCAATTCATATTTTGCTCCAAAATGCTACAGACTGTAGCTAGGTGCTTGAAGATTTTATCTTTTATAGAACTTAGCGACATCTGCTACTTACAGCTTGTCCTTCTTGGTGTTGCAATTTCAATGTTGAATGTAATTATATATTATAAATATATGTATAGTATCTTAACTTTCCTTAATTCCTGTGAAAGTAAATGTGCGTTGAGCTATGCATCTAATAAATTATTAAATTAGAATATTTAATGATACTTTGAAAGCAGGGTTGCAGCCTATATTTTTCTTCCAACTCCACCCAGTTTCCAGTTCCACAGACTAAGATATCTCATATCCTATCCTACTAATATTATAAGTGTGAAAGTTTGTGTGTTTGGATGTTTGTGAGTTTGGATGTTTGTTCCTCAATCACGCTAAAACGCCTGGACGGATTTGTGTGCAATTTTCCACAAACGTAGTTTTCCCTTAGGATTGAGTCACAGGCTACTTTTGGTGCCACTAAACAACATGGCTTCCTAGCAGGAGACTCACAAAAGCAGGACTCCTAGCCCCAGCTATAGAGGCATTTCCTGCCTCAACCTGCCTGCACACTCCTTACTGTCACCTCAGGAGTAGCCCTCACTCTACTCACTCACATAACACATCACATTGTCTGTATCACTACATACACAACACATCACATTGTCTGTATCACTACATACACACTCACACACACTGCCTGGCATTTCCTGCCTCAACCTGCCTGCACACTCCTTACTGTCACCTCAGGAGTAGCCCTCACTCTACTCACTCACATAACACATCACATTGTCTGTATCACTACATACACAACACATCACATTGTCTGTATCACTACATACACACTCACACACACTGCCTGGCATTTCCTGCCTCAACCTGCCTGCACACTCCTTACTGTCACCTCAGGAGTAGCCCTCACTCTACTCACTCACATAACACATCACATTGTCTGTATCACTACATACACAACACATCACATTGTCTGTATCACTACATACACACTCACACACACTGCCTGGCATTTCCTGCCTCAACCTGTCTGCACACTCCTTACTGTCACCTCAGGAATAGCCCTCACTCTACTCACTCACATTTTACATATAGCTTTCCACTATATAACACATCACATTGTCTGTATCACGACACACACAATACAACACATCACATTGTCTGACACAATACAACACATCACATTGTCTGTATCACGAGATACACAATGTCTGTATCACGACATACACAATACAACACATCACATCACATTTGCTAGCCCACCAAACTTTTTAAAGCACTTTTACAGTTTCACACGTCTGTGTCCGCCCAATTCTCAAATCACCGCAGACGAAGTCGCGGGTAAAAGCTAGTGTTAAATAAGGTGTACACATTTACCAGGAAGGTACCTTTTTAGTAGCTACTGAACACTAGTTCCGCCAAGAGCCATGACATCTTGCTCCCCCATACATATGTCCACTTGGTTCAGTAGAGTGCACATGTTCTTGAGAGGGGGGGGGCTCTTTCGGTGCCATTTGTCAGAAGAGAATAGGGAGGCAACGAAATAAATCAAATTCATCAGTCATTTTGTCCTTCCTAAATCAGCAGGTCCAGATCTGTTTTTCTTCTGACATGTATTGGGATGGACATGTTTTATGCAATCCACAGTTTGGTAGATGTTTTACTTTTGCTAAGAGTTTATACACAATTTGTATACAATATATTCATGTGCCAAAACAAGGCTGTGCCTCGAAGTTTTCTTCTGGCCCATGGGATGATAGTCCCTGGCAGATAGTGAATGTCATTCTGAATCTTTACTGACTCTGCGCCTTGCAATCTATTTTTCCATATATCATTATCAAGAGTAAAATCTCTTTCATAAAGCAAACATGGCTTTGTTACCCACAATATCTGTTTTCACATCCCAAACTTAAATGGCATATGGGTCTGGTTCTTATGAGGGAGAGACTGTTTTGAGAGACTGTCTTTAGAGGGCTATCACATGAATGCCACAACCAGTTATCTTGGGTTGTCGATCAGCTGACCACAGTGTGCCTGCTTTTTCTAGTCCCTGGTGATCAGATGCTACCTCTATAGAAATCTGTAAAATCAGTGGCTGTATCTTTTATTTATATTTTATTTATTTAGCTTGTATAGCGCCATCATATTCCTCAGCGCTTTACAGACACACTCCCATATAGGGCTCACAATCTACATTCCCTATCAGTATGTTTTTGGAGTGTGGGAGGAAACGAGGTACCACGCAAACATGGGAAGAACATATAAACCTCTTGCAGATGTTTTCCTTGGCGGGATTCAAACCCAGTACCCCAGCACTGCAAGACTGCATTGCTGCCCACTGTAGACTTGTGCTGACCACTGATTTTTACAGTAAGCTTTGCTAGAGTCTATTTTGGCAAAATTTTGTGCCAAATTTATCAAGCGTTACAATATCTTTGATTTAAATTTGGCACATCTTTTCAGACGTTCTCTCCTGAGATGTTACTCTACTGTCTAAGTTGATTGTGGCAGTTTTGTGAGCTATTAAAAGTGTGTTCATGAGGCCTAAAAATGTTGATATAATTTTTTTTTATTCAAATAAGCAAGTCATTTTTACTCTTTTAGCCCTGAGGCCTTTAGAGCAGGGTAAGAACTACAATATGACTTATGGTAGTAACACCACACTGAATAATGTAAGGCTAATATAGGCTCATAATGTTTAGGCTGATTTCTGTGGGCATCTTACTTTTCTTTTTGCACTAGTATTTATCATTACTTTATTAGTGATTTTATATGCTTTGCCATTTTTGGAACTGTTTTAGAAAGTGTTTTAAATATAATTTTTCTTTTTTTTTTTTTTCTTTTCCAGACTGCCAATGGATACATTCTCTTCTTCGACATTGTTCCTGTTGCAGAGGACAAGTATTTATATGAACCCGTATATCCAAAGTGAGTTGTGTGTTTTTGCTATAAAAAGTGTCTGGAAAAACATGCATGTGTAAATATGAAACTTCATTTCATATAGCATTGAGTTATTTTATCTTTTTAGAAAGATGTTTTTTTTCAGGTCCAAAATAGTGGTGGTAGTGTTGATCAATGTAAATATCATGTTCATGCTAATGTGTACCTTTTGGGGTTCCCATGCCACAGATTCAGACTCTTATAGTAATGGTAGCAGTTTAAAGGGGTGAATTTTCTTTAACAGACTCAGCAATATGTGACAATAGCCTTGGTGGCACCTGAGATCTAATAATTAAAGGGAAACTGTCAGCATGAAAATGCAGTCTTATCTGTCAACATGATGTTGGATGGGAGGAGGAGAGCAGGCTGATGTATAGTTATGTGGCCAGAGATTCAGTGGAACTTATGTCACATTAAATTCCATAGTCTTTCTATGCTTAGGAGCCTAGTGGGCAGTGATTGACAGTTGTCACTGCAGTAACACTTACAGTTACGGGTACCGATCCTTTAGTAAGAAAAAAAAAAAAAAATATAAATATATATATATATATATATATATATATATATATATATATATATATATATATATATATATATATATATATATATATATATCCCCAGAATCTGTATAACAAAAGGTCTTCACAATCAGATGATTCACCTTCAAAATTAAGGCCCATACTAGGGTTCACCTAAAACCTACATGAATCATTCCAAAATTATACCCAGGTAGGCAAAACCAAGGCGTGGCGGCAACAATATAATATAAAATCAGTGCCTGCCTTTGTAGGCGCAATACTGGGTTTTTCCTACCTGGGCATAATTTTGGGGTGATTTATGAAGGTTTTAGATCATTCCTAGTATGGGGCTTAATTTTGGTTGTGAACCATTCTTCAGGTTTACAATTTTATCTGCATTATCATTAAAAGCTTATATTTTAGATTTATTTTGCATCACCTTTTGGATTTGTATATAAGAAAAAAATATAACAAGGGAAGTCTGAATTATTTAATGGTCTTCAATAGGTGTTTTGGATAGCACCAAGGATTCTTCACTTTTTCTTATCAATGGAAATATTTTTGTGCTCCTCTGGTTCCCTATTGTGCTGCATCACCATTTACAAATCATGAACTTTGTTACTGAAGCTACTGAATATTGGTAAATTGAAATACAAGCAGAAACTCCTTCACCAACTGCTATACTTCTGTTAGGCCGATTACTGACACTGGTGTAGCTTAATCCACTTTTAGCCATTTTGTGTTACGCACATAGGTGTGCACTTTCCCTCACAGAGAATCAGTTTTCACATTTTCCACTTTCATGCTGTTCCGACTACTGCAAATAAAAGGGAGAGGATTATGTTTGTGTAGAGCAGGATGTAGAAGAAAATACCAGAGAATAATTGAGATGCTGTATATTTTGGAGCTCAAGTTATGCTAACTGTACAATACGTACTCTTTATATTATTGTAGTTAGTAGACTTGACAGTTGTATCGGAGACCTGCTAGTAACAGCCTGCATCCAACTTGTATTCTTCTCCAAGAAATAATATAAATCACACTAAGCTGATATGGGGCTATGCGTCTTGAAGTCCAAGACACTTGCTTGGGGAGGCTTCAGTGTGTATACATACCCTTCCACTTCCTGACCAGCACTTCTTGCTCTTATATTTATTTATTTTTTTTATACCATGGGTTGCTGTGTAAACAGGTGGTCTTTCTCTGCTATAGATACTATGTGCCCTCCGATTCATTTGAATCTTGCTCCCTGGTCTTATGCCCTAGCTTAACTGTGAAAGTGCTTTTCTGTTCCTCCTCTGGCTCTCTCATAATTTGCTCCCAATAACTTCCATCTCTCACATACTTCCTATAACCTAACTTCCTCCCACCCACCCCCGCCCTTCCTTTTACAGACAAGTAACCAAACTCCCATTACCTTCCCCAGTATTCTCATTTGCAGTTGGTGTAGTTTACAAGGACTTGTATTCAAATTTTGGTGACATCATTCTCATGGTGTAAGGTCCTGGTGGGTATATCGTTTTATGATCTTTGTAGTGTTGCGCAGAAACCCGAAGTAGACATTGATGCAGGTACTAGACATGGGTAACGCTATCAGCAATAGTAGATTTTGAATCTACTTCAATGTCTATTTTGCATAGCTAACAAAAATTGTTTGAGATAGGAAACAAGTTGCATATTGGTGGAGGTTTTACTGTTGAAACCCCAAACTGATCACAAGAACGGGGATGTTTTTCTTTCCTGTCTAAATAGTGTGATGGTCAGAGAAGTGTGCCCCTCAGAGGAAGATGCAGGGTTTTTAGACCACTTATGATGGCTCCCAAAACTCGAGGTGACTTATCTATGCCTAATCTGGTTTTGTAGTATTAGGCTACTCTGCTTTGGCGGGTGGTGTTCTGGTCTTCTATCTAGGCCTACTCCAAATGGATTAACAGAGAGAAATTGTCTTGCTCCCCATCATCCGAACTCCCTGTTCTGGTCCGGTACCTATAGTACCCGAGTACTGTTCTGCAGGGCTCAAAGGCCCTTACTTTCCCCTCTCTACCAAACATTCCTCTATGACTGCCTTTTGGTTTCATCCTAACAACCTCCCTGGTACTCACTACCTCAGTTACGGGAGAGCTGGCCTATTTAAACAGGATCTTTCATGTCCTCATGAAAGTGCAGTTTCATATACTGCTAGAAAGCTGAACTTTTCTGGTATTTCCCCCCTCAGGAGTACCCTAACATAGTCTTTTACTGTCAAGAAGGGATGTTCCTTACTGCCCTGCGAAGACGCTGAGCTATGAGTAATGCCCTTCAAACAGTGGGGAGATATCTGTGCCGAAATTAACAGCACTGATATCTCCAGCACCGGGGCACATACCAGGAAAGTCAACAGTGTGCTGAATTCAGTGCACTGTTGGCTTTCTAGTGGTATATAAAACCGCACTTTCATGAGGACATGAAAGTTCCTCTTCAAATTTGCTGACATAATGGACTATATATAGGACATGTTCCCTCCTTCAGTTTGCTGCTTTACAATCAAAATTTGGCCTTCCCTGGGCTAGTACATTTTCCTTTATACAGATTTCCCATTTAACCTTCACTGTTTGCGAGGGGGGCTAGTGCTCCTGAATCTACACTATTTGAAAAGTTGCATAAATCAGAAATTTCTACTGCTATCGGGTTTTGTCAATCCCTATACCAGTCACTCTGCCTAAACACAGCTAGATGATGAAATGGAATATGTGACGGCCCTATAATGAGTGGGGTATTTGCAGGCTGTATGGGCTCCGTGGGACATATTTCAGACCCACCATGATTTTTGATTTACTGGCTCCCCCTACGTGTTATGTTCCCCTCCTTTTCCCTGTGGTTCCTGTCTTGTGTGTCTTCCCCCCCCCACCCCCACCCAATTGCAATTGGAAAAAAACCCAAAACTGTGCCCTCTCCTTTCAACTGTACTGCTGGAGATAGCTGAAGTCTACCAAAGCTCCTGAGGTAGGAAAGCCCTTTTAATACCCCTAAATGGCTTTCCTATGTATTGTTAAGATGTGTGTTTCTTGAGTACAATCTTCTTGATTTTGCAGAAATATGGCAGCAAGTAGTTTAATCTGGCTTGCATTACAAAGAAGTTTGCTCTGTCTGTACATGTCTTTCCTCCTGATGGTCTCATCTGCAGATTTTAATGGCAAGAATATTTTATGTCTGCGCTTAATAGGCTTCAACAGTTTTCTTCACATTCCTTTAGGCATTTTATCAGTTATGTTCATTATTATCATCTTTGTATGCCTAAGGTTTTTTTTTTTCTTTCTCCAGTAGTGTCTCATATGTAGGGCACAAGTTGGGACAGGAGAAGTGAACATGTTCTTAGACTCCATTTTCTGGCTTTGACAATACTTGCTGTTCTCAGGAGTACATTTATGTATATAGGTCTAAAATTATCCTTGCTGGCTGTTATTACTTTGCCTGGGTTCCTGAAAATGTTTTAGTCTGCCCTTTCTTGTTTGTGACTTTAAAGCTACAATTCAGTATTTTTTTTTCCTCTATCATTATGTAACTCTACCCCCCCCCCCCCAATAAATATACTAATTCATCTGGTATTGCCTCATTTGGTTATTGCTCTATATTTGGTATATGTGATCGTACTCTAGCCTGCATTTCTGTGCTCTCCAAAAGTCCCAATATAATTTACTGAATGATGAAAATGTATTGGGTCTTCCACTATACACCGCAGGGCCCAATATCAGTTAAAAAAAGAAATGGCTGTTTAGCTTCCGCATCTGTATTAGGGCTAGTTCACACGTAGGCAAAGGGGCGGATTTTGACAGCGGATTTCGCTTCAAAATCCGCCCCTTTACAATGGCGGTCTATGTAGACCACCGGGCTTTTTTTTTCCACTAGCGGCGGGCTGCCGCTAGCGGAAAAAAGAGGAAAAAAGAAACGACATTCCCTTTCTTCAGGCAGAAGCTGCGCGGCTTCCGCCCCCGGCAGCTCCCTCCTATGTCGGCTCATTCATTATATATATATATATATATATATATATATATATATATATATATATATGTCTGACATTGTCTTGGAGCAGTACAGTATATTTTTGCATGTCATCTGTGCTGTGATGACAAGCAGGGGCTGACTTTCCTATTTGCTTGTCATATAGTAGCAAACAGTGTGTCAGTGTTTCCCTTGACAATGTTAGTGTGTGAACTCTTTTTCCACTTTGTGCTGCTGGTGCATTTCAGATAAGTGGAGCTGGAGCGCAGCTGCTGCTGATGTGGCAGTGCCGGGCGAACATTCCTCCCTGCCTCTGCTGGCAACACGTATTTGTTGTTTAAAGGTCATAGCAATTCAGTCTGAAGAAATACAAGGGGAAATTTGTTAAGTTTACAGGCTGGCTGCTCAGCACTTTACCATAAAGACCTAGTGGAGGAAAAGCTCAGAGCAGGCTGGTTTAGCATGTTTAGTCTACCTGCCACAGTTTCCTTTTAAGTAAATTGACTCCTCCTATCACTACACAAAATATCATACAATATGTATGATGCAACGCGGCATTGGCACAAAATTCTAAACCCTAAAATAAATAAATGCATTTTATTTATATAAGGTCAGCCTATTCCACAGCACTTTACAAAATGGAAGGTTCAAGTACAGACAAAATATTAGCGTAATAAGTCAATTCATACAATGGGACTGAGGGCCCTGCTCACATGAGTTTACAATCAATGAGATAGAGGGGGTGAGACAAGAGGTAGCAGGGGTCACAGAGAAGATAGCATTGCTTATACAGTGGTCCAGACATTTTTTGTGATAGAGGTTATTTTCATTATATAATACACACACACACACACACACACACACACACACACACACACACACACACACACACACACACACTTGTATGAGCCGTCACCAGTGTCATTTAAAGTGTAATTAGTGCCTGGACATATAAAGTTATTTTCTGATATGGCATCATATCCTGTTGGGTAATGCGCGACCGTGAACAGAGGAGGGTTTGATTTAGGAATTCTAACTGCAGAAAGGTTTACATTAGGAATTGGGATAGTCCTGTCTGAAAAGATGTTAGATCTTTAGTTTGTGCTTGAAGTTGTAGAAATTGGGAGTTAATCTGATTGTCCAGGATAGATCATTCCAGAGAAGTGGTGCAACTCAATAGAAGTCTTGGACATGGGAGTGGGAGTTTCTGATAATGGAGGATGTTAGTCTTGGGTTATTGAGTGAACGGACAGCAGGGGTTGGACTTATAGACAGAGATATAGGAGGAATTCTAGGGAGGTCCAGTATTATGGAGAGTCTTGTGAACGAGGGTGATAAGTTGTATCTTGTATTGAATAGGCAGCCAATGTAGCGACTTGCACAGACCGGAGGCATCGCTACAGCATCTAGACTGATAGATGAACCTGGCCGCTTCATTCAGAATAGATTGTAGAGGGGAGAGTTTAGTAAGGGGAAGACCGATTAGTAAGGAGTTACAGTAGTCAAGGCGAGAGTGAGTCAGGGTGACAATTAAAGCCTTTAATGTATCTGGGGTAAGCAAAGGGCGGATTCTGGAGATGTTTTTGAAGTGGAGATGGCATGAGCGTGTGAGTGATTGGATATGGGGAGGTCGGAGTCAAACACAACCCTTAGACAGCGTGTTGGTAGGCAAAACATTGGTCCTGGTTCTGATTCCACAGCCTTGGAAAAATTGATCAGCAAAGCATTGGAAGCGTACTAAAGGATAATGCCACATTACCTCTACCTCCCCTAATATAGCAAATGAAGTGCAAGTGTTAGCACCCATCTTATCACACAGTTAGTTCAGAAGTACAGCAATAAGTACCAGATACTATTTGTCATTTGTTCTATTTAAAAATTACTTTGGCTTTTTCAATGTGCAGTGTTATGTACTGCTCTAAAGCTGACAATGAGCTGAATTTGGTGCACTGTCTGTGTTCCCAATATGTGCCCCGCTGCTGTTAATTTTAGCACCAATATCTCCCCACTGTCTGAAGGGCTGGCCTTACAGCCTGGTGTCATTGCTGGGCTTTGAGGAATGCCCCCTGACAGTACAAGGCTTTTTTTCCTCACAGCCCGGCGATGATGCTATGCTGTAAAACCAGTCCTTCTGAAAGAAGAGAGAAATTGTTGTCAAAATTAACGGCACCGATATCGCAAGCACTGTGGCACATACCTGGAAAGTGCACTGTCTGCTTTCTAGCGGTATATAAAACCTCACATTGATGAGAACATGAAAGGTCCTCTTTAAAGAGGACCTTTCATGTCCTCAAGCACATGCAGTATTATCAGTGGTGAACCCTAGCCTCTCTGCAACCTGAGTCAGACGATCAAAAGACGCTCCCCTTCCCCTGGTATTGAGGCGGGGTGTGTGTGTGTTTATCTTTTTATTGTCCACCTCAGACAGCGGAGAGGTTGGGGATGCTAGCGGTAACATTACAATAAATACAATGTAATAATAATTTGTGCAGTAATACTCACAGGAGGCGTCTTCCCACATTTCCCGTCTCTTCCCTTTGCACCACCATGATCACTTCTTGCAACTGTGAATTTTCTGCTGGTGGAAAAGTCCGCTAGTGGAAAAACAAGCTAGCAGAACCCATTGAAATCAATGGGAGGCTTTTTTTCAGTGTGGAAAATTCCACACCATTTTCCTCCGTGTGAATGGACCCTGAAGGAAAATATAGGCCTATAGGCAACGACAATGAGGTGAATTTACTACTGACTACTCCAGTAAAACATAGATTTTGTGCAAAAAAAAAAAAAAAGTGCCACACTTTTATGCAAGTGATTTAAAGGGGTGTAGGACAGTGATATTGAGTAATGTGGGCTGGACATGCCCTTTAATGGCTGCAAGGACAGAGTTCCACTGATGTGAGCTAGAGCCCTCTTTCAAAGAGGACCTTTCATCACTTGGGACACATGCGGTTTTATATACCACTAGAAAGTCGACAGTGCGCTGAATTCAGCGCATTGTCGGCTTTCCCGATCTGTGCCCCAGGTGAAGAGCTATCTGTGCCGGTACCGTAGCTCTTCACAGTCAGAAGGGCGTTCCTGACAGTAGCGCCTATAGCTCTGTACTGTGAGAGCGGTGAGGAACGCCTCCTCCGTCTCCTCAGTACTCATCCGTAGATGAATACTGGGGAGGCGTTCCTCCCCACTCACACTGTACAGCGCTATAGATGCTGCTGTGAGGAAGCGTGTTCCTGACTGACTGTCAGGAACGCCCTTCTGACTGTGAAGAGCTACGGTATCTGCACTGATACTCTTCACCTGGGGCACAGATCAGGAAATAGCGGTATATAAAACCGCATGTGCCCCAAGTGATGAAAGGTCCTCTCTAAAGGTTATGGCGCAAGCAGTTAATCAGATTGGGTGAGGTTGATTGTGTGTAAGAGTCCGGTACCTTTGTAGATAAAGGTTTATAAGAGTTTTCCTGTATTTGTACGTGCCTTTATAAGCCATGGGAATCTTTAAGAATATTTGCAACCTCCTCATTGTAAGTGAACGCCTTCAGTTCTTGGTCAATTTAATGTCTATCTAGATTTGAGTGGTGTGTGTGTGTGTATGTATATGTATGTGTGTATAGGTATATATATATGTGTGTGTGTGTGTGTGTGTGTGTGTGTGTGTATATATATATATATATATATATATATATATATATATATATATATATATAATATAGCAGAGATCGGTATCTATTAATGATATCATCTGTGAGATGGTGTGGAAATATATTTTCACAAGAATGCTTCCAAATCTATATGGTTGCCATATATTGTATGGGTTCCTGTTTCTCATGGAGGGGTGGGAGGGGGGGTGGGGGGGGCTCTTTACATCAGTATTAGAGTTTGCACATGATAAGTGGATACTCCATTGCAGATTTTGCACTGGAGCTTAGATCAGCAATATCTGATCACTGGCGGTCCATCTCCAAGCCCTGATCATCTGTATGAAGGGCTGCAGTCTCTTCATTACAGTGCCATACATTCTGTAGTGGCTATGCATGGTACTACAAGTCGCTCGTCCCTTTTACTTGAATGGGATGGAGTTGCTTCATAATGTATGGCACTGTCTAGTCACAATAAGGATGCTGCAGTGCTCACCAAAGAAGGCTGAAATTGACAGGCAATCCTAGGACGAGGTCATCAATATTAAAATCCCAGAAAATCCATTTAAATCGTTTTCCTATCTGACTTTCAGATCTGTATTTGGTGCAGACACGACGGTACATTAAGTGCCTGTCTTCTTGATAGAAGTGAAACAAGTGACAGTGGAGAGCATGTAATGGAGTGTGACTGAAATCTCAATCTGCCGAAAATGAACAATGAGGGTTCCTTGAGAAAAGTCTGAAATTGATATAGATATTATATTGGATACAGAAAAGTAACTGAATTGCTGAAATTTGGAAGATTGCATTAATGTAATCCAGAACATACTCTTCATGAGCTAGTATATCTATTGTATATATTTTTATTTTAATAGAGGAAGCTCTCATGCGAAGACGATACCTCATTACAAGGAGGAACAATGTGCTCCTGCATTAAATTTGGAGACCAAGAAGGTTCTGGATTTACAGGCTCCAATCACAAGGTATGTGTAAAGGGCTTGCAAAATACCATATTGAATTTATATTTAACCACATTTTATAGACTGAGGTGTATTTTGTATATTTTCCATCGTTATGATTTCTCTTTCTAGCATCCAGTCCATGATGGATGACCTTCTAGTGGCCACAGAGGATTGTTTGCTTCACCTCATTCACTGGGAAGGCATGACAAACGGAAGGAAAGCAATCAACTTGGCTACCATTCCTTTTTCAGTTGACTTGCAGCCATCCAGAGGTACTGTAACCGCCTTAGTTTTTATGACCTTCTAAAAGGAACTTTTTGCATGAAAAATACTCCTTAGTGCGTTAGTATTACATAGAGCTGGGGAAGCTGAGCCGATTGATATTCAGGTTTGTGTTAATACTAGTGATTCAGTAACCTGTTATTTATCCCTTGAGATCTCTGCTGAGCTATAACATACTGCCAAAAGATAGGACTGCAATTTACATGTGACAGATTCTTTATAAAAAATTGCATACAGAAAATGATGTTTTATGTAAAAGGAATCTTATAACAGTAACTTCAAGCACTGCACACCTTTTCCCATCCCTGCACCCTTCACCTGACTGTCGATTATACTGTTATTCTTCTATGTATATTGCACACTTACATGTAGTTCTTAATTCTTTGTTTCTGATCAGACACCATCTTGAATTTTACTGAATATTTCTAGTTCTCTGTACTGTACTGTCAATCCCATTACACCTTGTGAGACCATGAGTAAACAGTCAGGAGTGATCTATGCTATTCTCTTTATCATTATAGCTGTCTTTAGGGCCATTCACGTCATGTTCTGTGGATGGAAACTGAAGGCCATCTGTTTACATAGAGGTAATGTTAAATAAAAAAAATGGACAAAGCAAACAAATCCATTTTTAGTTAATTGTCATTGACTCTATGTAAAGGTATGATTCTCAGTTTTCATCTGCTTTCATCCACTATTTATTTATTTATTTATTTACATCACTTTTTGTAGCTGCAAAACTAATCCTCAAAACATGTGAACGGCCCCCTACAGCTGTCTAATCTTGTGTGATAGGAGTTTGTCCTTCTGGTGGAGAAACTATTTGGTGCAGCTCATACAGTTTCATCACATAGTAAGGTTTGATCCCTGATATGGTGAACCCTCTTGGGGCATAAAAGGGCATTTCTCTAAGGGCATCACCATAAGATATAATGCAACTAATGTGAAATGATCCCATGAATATTCAGATAGAAGGACATTACTGACTGACGCTAGGTTCACACCTGCGTTTAGGGTCTCCGTTCTGTGGTTTCCGTCTTCTGCATGCCAGAAGACGGAAACCACAGACCGGGTCCGGCCGTGAGCGGCGGTGAGCTTTTTATGCTTTCTGCCGCGAAACCGTTTTTTTTAAATCCGGACACAGAGTACTGCATGTCCGACTCTGTGTCCGGATTATAAAACCCGGCTTCGCGGCAGAGAGCATAAAACGCTCACCGCCGCTCACGACCGGACAGCTTTCTCACTCATTCAAATGAATGGGTGAGAGAGACTCCTGCAGGTTTCCGTATCCTGCTCTGTTTTATGCAGGAAACGGAAACCTGCAGAACGGACACCTGGGCGCAGATGTGAACGAGCCCTAAGGAATATATTTTCGGGGGGAGAATTGGTGCATAAAAATGAAAAATAAATAAATTTGTGCCGGAGTGTGTTTTTTTTTTTTTTTTTTTTTTTTTTTTTAAGGGCCAGGGTACATGACCGTATGCGTGGTTGTTGGTGTTTTTTTTTTATGTCTAACTCTGTTAATACTAAACTGGCCTGAAGTCCTCCTCATAATAGCTAAATGTTAATCATGAATTTACCGAGACCAGTTTGAAGACAGCAATAATGTGCTGTATGGCCTGGTCTGCACTGCAACCAAGTGTGTGTGTTCCCTTGCCATGAACCTCCCATCTGCCCTCTGTTCCTGTAGTAATAATAGCACAATTACTTGTAGAGTGTGGCAAACTTAACTCTATGTAGTTTTGCCATGGTGCTGACCGAGATCGAAACAGGAAAATATTGTATGACAACTGCTTTACCACCCTGGCAAGAGAAGTCTTTGATGGCTTAGACAGGAAGAGTTAGGTGCAGTAGAACCTGGGCGTCATAGCCAATTTTAGCCAAGTTTTCTTCAAGTCTGACTTGCATAGTATAGTATTCTTATAGCTCATCTTTTATGCGTATCTTAATAGTAGGCTTTGTTACAGGAAAGACTTTCATGTACTGTGATCCCTTCAATGGAAAACAAGATTTTTGGTTGCTTTTAGTTTTAGCAGCTTTCACTGTATTTTCCTTGGTAATACCATTGTATAATAGGAGATCAAGCAGGCGAAAACTGTTGTTACAATATACACTCACCGGCCACTTTATTAGGTACACCATGCTAGTAACGGGTTGGACCCCCTTTTGCCTTCAGAACTGCCTCAATTCTTCGTGGCATAGATTCAACAAGGTGCTGGAAGCATTCCTCAGAGATTTTGGTCCATATTGACATGATGGCATCACACAGTTGCCGCAGATTTGTCGGCTGCACATCCATGATGCGAATCTCCCGTTCCACCACATCCCAAAGATGCTCTATTGGATTGAGATCTGGTGACTGTGGAGGCCATTGGAGTACAGTGAACTCATTGTCATGTTCAAGAAACCAGTCTGAGATGATTCCAGCTTTATGACATGGCGCATTATCCTGCTGAAAGTAGCCATCAGATGTTGGGTACATTGTGGTCATAAAGGGATGGACATGGTCAGCAACAATACTCAGGTAGGCTTTGGCGTTGCAACGATGCTCAATTGGTACCAAGGGGCCCAAAGAGTGCCAAGAAAATATTCCCCACACCATGACACCACCACCACCAGCCTGAACCGTTGATACAAGGCAGGATGGATCCATGCTTTCATGTTGTTGACGCCAAATTCTGATCCTACCATCCGAATGTCGCAGCAGAAATCGAGACTCATCAGACCAGGCAACGTTTTTCCAATCTTCAATTGTCCAATTTCGATGAGCTTGTGCAAATTGTAGCCTCAGTTTCCTGTTCTTAGCTGAAAGGAGTGGCACCCGGTGTGGTCTTCTGCTGCTGTAGCCCATCTGCCTCAAAGTTCAACGTACTGTGCGTTCAGAGATGCTCTTCTGGCTACCTTGGTTGTAACGGGTGGCTGTTTGAGTCACTGTTGCCTTTCTATCAGCTCGAACCAGTCTGGCCATTCTCCTCTGACCTCTGGCATCAACAACGCATTTCCGCCCACAGAACTGCCGCTCACTGGATGTTTTTTCTTTTTCGGACCATTCTCTGTAAACCCTAGAGATGGTTGTGCGTGAAAATCCCAGTAGATCAGCAGTTTCTGAAATACTCAGACCAGCCCTTCTGGCACCAACAACCATGCCACGTTCAAAGGCACTCAAATCACCTTTCTTCCCCATACTGATGCTCGGTTTGAACTGCAGGAGATTGTCTTGACCATGTCTACATGCCTAAATGCACTGAGTTGCTGCCATGTGATTGGCTGATTAGAAATTAAGTGTTAACGAGCAGTTGGACAGGTGTACCTAATAAAGTGGCCGGTGAGTGTATAATCTAAGGCAAAGTAAAAATACATGTCCATTATTGGGTTAAATTAGTATAAAGCCTGGAACTTAAACCATACTTGGGGGAAAGGGGAGTGGGAATAGAAATATAGCGATAGCCATGACACTTCAGCCGGTATGAAGTTGCTGTCTTTGTGTGCATTTTGGCTTGTTAATGTAAAATTATGAAATGTTAAAAATGCCCATTTTGTCACGGTGACAAAATATGCAGTAAGTGCACCTGTAAGAGGGCTTGAAATATTGCAAAGAATGGGAAAAGAAAGGATTCACGATTGAAGTTACTGAATGTTGCATCCATCTGTTGACATGGTGCTATAGAAATGAATTTGTTGGTGTCTGAAAATTAAACTTTAGCATATTATTATGGGAGTGTATTGGCAGCACTTACTTTATACTTCTCATTCCGTTTGAAATTAGTCTTTGCTTTGGTTCAAAAACTCAGCAAAACGTGCAGATTTTTTTGTAATGTGTAGCCACAGGAAAGGTCATCAGTATGTGATCCCTGGTACCCCACACAGATCAGCTGTTCCAGCATTCTCCAGGCACCGAAAGCTGCTGCAGAGCTTCTCTGGTTACTTGCATAGGAGCAGCCTGCACACACTCCCTATCCACTGCAGCAGATTCCATCACCTGGTGACTGCTGGATGTGCTGACTATAGTGCAGGGTCCGGTTGTCCAACTCCCACAGATCATATAGTGTATAAATATTCCTTTCATAACCGTAAATCCCAGACTCACGTTACAAAGGATTTTGTTGCAGATTTTGCTATGGCGTGTTTGTGGTTTCAAGACCATTCTTGGCTGGTTTTAAAATGATTTAGTCCCAATGTGTAATTTGTAGAGGTCGAAGCGGGTGCTTCAGTAAACACAGCCATAGCCTGAAGACTCCAAATTAAATGCAGATTTTTTTTTTTTTTTTTTTAATCAACTGCAAGGTTGCATCTTGTCACAAAAATGGTATGCTTACTATATCGCTAATAGCCCCTACAACAGCTTTTACTGTAACTGGTTTAGTGGTTTTGCCTGTGGTCTTTGCACATAGGGACTTGTCAATCTTTTTTGGGGGTGGCTCTCGGTTGTAAACAAATGTAAAAAAATAGGTGCTCCGGCAAACACTGCTATGTCTGGGGTGTTCCAAATTTGCATACAGATTAAAATATTTCTTGGCAGCAAGATTGCACTTTGACATGAAAATGACCACTAGCGGCTCCTACAACAGCATATCAGCTTCTGCTATGTCTCACTGTGTGTTTTTTCTCCCCAGCAGGATCATTCTTAGATTTTGAAGGTGTCCACATCCGGGACATGGAACACTGTGTAACTCTTGATGGATTTGCAGTTGTCTTTAATGATGGTCGCATTGGATTCATCACACCAGTGTCAAGTACAGCAGATGTAAGTACCTGTTAGGATCTGAACTCAAATGAACTCATCAGTTGTGCCACAAATCCAAACTGTTGTTCCATTTGACACGTGGCGCACATTTATCAATACTGCCAAATCACATTCGTAGTTTTAGACAGATTTCTGAATCTGTTGTACTGACCGTCATAAATTTGGAATATTTCTAGACATGCGAAACTTCAGACTCGTATGCCATCTGCCTACAAGTGTTGAGCTTCAACATGAGACAAATATTTGGCACAAAACAAGTAGATAAAATAACCTGAACTTGCACGCTATAATGAGCAAATGTTTGGCACACACATCAAAAACTCTAAAATTTTTGGTGCAATATAAGCAGACACAAATAATATCTTGCTTACCAAGGAGATAAATATATGGCGCACAAAGTAAATTGCCAGTTTGTGGGTTTGTGTGTTTGGATGTTTGTTCCTCAATCATGCAAAACCCGCTCGACCGATTTGGCTGAAAGTTTCCACAAACATAGTTAATACACCCGATTGCGCAATAGGCTACTTTTTGTCACAATAGCGCACATACGTTTGTGCCAGGACCCCCACAAAACCCAAACTCACACCACCATCTCTGCAATCTCACACACTTTGGACCATAGCAAGCCACAAAATTCATGTTGCCCTCTACAGCCTCGCCCCTAACCCCACACAATCACATATACTTTACCACTTTGCCCCTCACCTTAACGATACTCCAGGAGGTTCTCTTTAACGCTCCGGAGCAGCCATGTTTCCCCCACCGCTCTGACAATCCGCGACACCGCCCACCCATGTCAATATCCCTAGGCGGTCTAATAAATGCAAATAAAAAAAGTTTAAAAAAAAGTTAAAAAAATATAAAAAAAAATAAAAAGGATTAAAAATTCAAATCACCCCCCCTTTCCCTAGAACACATATAAAAATAGTTAAAAACTGTGAAACACATACATGTTAGGTATCCCCGCGTCCGAAATCGCCCGCTCTACAAAGCTATACAAATATTTTTCCTGTTCGGTAAACGCCGTAGCGGGAAAAATGGTCAAAAGTGCCAAACCGCCGTTTTTTCACTGTTTTGATTCTGATAAAAATTTGAATAAAAAGTGATCAAAGCAATAACATTTCCCGAAAATGGTAGAACTACAAAGTACACCCCATCCCGCTAAAAAAGATGCCCTATACATCCCCGTACATGCACGAATAAAAAAGTTACGGCTGTCGGAATATGGCGACTTTTCAAAAAAAAATTTTTTAACACAGTTTTGGATTTTTTTAAGGGGTCAAAATGTAAATACAACCATATAAATTTGGTATCCCCGGCATTGTAACGAAACACAGAATACAGGGGACATGTCATTTTGGTTGCACAGTGAACGCCGTAAAACCAAAGCCCGTAAGAAAGTCGCAGCAATGCATTTTTTCTTCAAATCCACCTCGTTCTGAATTTTTTCCCTGCTTCCCAGTACATTATATAGAATAAATAATGGTGGCATCATGAAGAAAAATTTGCCCCAGGAAAAATTAAGACCTCATATGGCTCTGGGAGCGGAGAAATAAAAAAGTTATGGGGTTTAGAAGGAGGGGAGTCAAAAACGAAAAACGAAAATCAAAAAATGCCATCGACGGGAAAGGGTTAACTTCAAATACTTCTGTCCCAAAGTCACTATGTAAAGTTTCTCACAACACCATATAGCAGCTCAAATACAAAGTAACTTCAACACAAAAGTCTCACGTATTCTCTGAATTACAGCAAAAACAAGATACAAAGTTACATTTCATATCCCATACCTTATACACACTACGAAAACCTTACTCACGCCTGTATATACCCACTTCTACAATCACCGCAGACGAAGTCGCGGGTACCAGCTAGTAAATTCATAAGTGTGCAACATATACCAATGGTGGTGTAAAAGAAAATCTGCAGTATATTCCTTCTTTTCTGTGCCCAAGAAAGGAAAAATTCTCGTTTCTGTTGTGTTGAGGAACAAAGAAGCTAGAAAAAAATATTTAACGGAAGAATAATTAGAACTCCATTTATTTGGTATTTTGTGTGTCCACCAGATATTGGTTGTGCTAGTTTTAGCAGCTATCACTGCACTGTTTCTCTGGTAATACCTTTGTATATTAGGGAATCAAACAGGCTAAAACTTTTTACTACAGTGTATACTCTAAGGCAGTGATGGCGAACCTTTTTGAGACCGAGTGCCTAAACTGCAACCCAAAACCAAATAAATTATCACGGAGTGCCAACACGGCAATTTAACCTTAAAACTCTGTGGGTCCACAATTGCGGACCCACAAATTACAGTCATGTGACTGGGGCTTTACAGATCTTGTACTGAAAGGTAAAGGTCTCTGCATTCTGTACTTTTAACCCCTTAGCGACCCTTGACGTAACTGTACGTCATGGGTCGCATGGGGATGTATAGAGCGAGCTCACACGCTGAGCTCGCTCCATACACGGCAGATGCCGGCTGTATAATACAGCCAGGACCTGCCAATAACAGCAGCGGTCGGTGCCCGAGCCGATCGCTGCTGTTAACCCTTTACACACTGCGGTCAAACGCGACCGCAGCGTGTAAACAGCGCAGGCGGCATGGGCGCCGCCATGTTTCCCCGATCGCCGCCCTCCTGAACGTCACATGAGGGCGGTGATCGGTTGCTATGACAGCCGGAAGCCTATTGAAGGCTTCCAGGCTTGTCTCTGCCCGAGATCTATTAGACGATGCCAGAGGCATCGTCTAATAGAAGTGCTGGGATTCTGCTATTCACTGCAGTACTGTAGTATTGCAGTGAATAGTATGAGCGATCAGACCCCCTAGGTTTCAAGGTACCTAAGGGGTCTGATCATAAATGTAACAGAAGAAAAAAAAAAGTTTTTAAAAGTATTAAAAAAATAAAAAAAATATAAAAGTTCAAATCACCCCCCTTTCCCTAGATTAGCTATTAAAGTAATTAAAGAACATTAAACATAAACATATTGGGTATCCCCGCGCTCCAAAATGCCCGAACTATTAGAATATTAAAACATTTATCCCGTACTGCGAACGGCGTAGCGGCAAAAAAAATAAAAACAGCCAAAAAGCGTTTTTTTCAACACTTTGCCTCCTATAAAAAATTGAATAAAAAGTGATCAAACCATCAGATCTTTCCCCAAATGGTATCAATAGAAACGTCATCTTGTCTCGCATAAAAAGACACCACAACCAGCTCCATACATGGAAATATGAAAAAGTTACAGGTGTTAGAACATGATGACACAAATTTTTTTTTCTATTTTGCAAAGTTTATCATTTTTTTAAAAGTATCAAAACATTTCAAATACTATATAAATTTGGTATCACCGCGTTCGTACTGACACGTAGAACACAGGTAACATGTCATTTGTACCAAACAGTGAATGCTGTAAAAATTAAACCCATAAGAAAATGGCGCAAATGCATTTTTTCTCCAATTGCGCCTCATTCTGAATTTTTTTCCAGCTTCCCAGTACATTGCACAGCATATTGAATGGTGCCATTACAAAGTACAATTTGTCCCGCAAACAATAAGCCATCATGTGACTCTGTGAACTGAAAAATGAAAAAGTTATGGCTCTTGAAATGTGAGGAGGGAAAAACGAAAATGCGAAACCAAAAAATGGCCTGGTCCTTAAGGGGTTAAACAATTAATTTTCACTATTTACATTGCACAGGATCTGTTTTATAGTTACCGTGCAATGTTATTACATCCTGTACTAATTTCACGTCTGCTATAAAACAAATACTGTGTGATATACATAGTGAGGGGACCCCACACAGTACAATCTGCCCCTCAGTGGCCCCCCACACAGTACAATCTGGCCCACAGTGGCCCCCACACAGGATTATACCTGTATACTCCACAGTAGCCCCCTCCCACACAGCATGAACTGGTCCACAGTAGCCCCCTCCCACACAACATGAACTGGTCCACAGTAGCCCCCTCCCACACAACATGAACTGGTCCACAGTAGCCCCCTCCCACACAACATGTAATGGTCCACAATAGCCCCCTCCCACACAACATGAAATGGTCCACAGTAGCCCCCTCCCACAGAGCATGAAAGATCCACAGTAGCCCCCTCCTACACAACATGAAATGGTCCACAGTAGCCCCCTCCCACACAGCATGAAATGGTCCAGAGTAGCCCCCTCCCACACAACATGAACTGGTCCACAGTAGCCCCCTCCCACAGAGCATGAAAGATCCACAGTAGCAGCATAAAATGGTCCACAGTAGCCCCCTACCCGCACAGCATGAAAGTCTACAGTAGCCCCCTCCCACACAACATGAAAGGTCCACAGTAGCCCCCTCCCATACAGCATAAAATGGTCCACAGTAGCCCCCTACCCACACAGCATGAAAGTCTACAGTAGCCCCCTCCTACACAACATGAAATGTCTACCGTTGCCCCCCTCCCAGTGCAAACAAACACAATATAGTTACCTGAAGAGCTGCCGGGTGTTCTCTCTTCTGTTCACTGCGCGCGCTGATGACTTACGTCATCACGCCCGCGCTTGTTCAGAGGTCACACTCTGTAGTCCGTGTAGGCCGCGTAGTACGCGTGGCCTACACTGAGCTACACTGACAGCTTTCAGATGGATGCGCATTTGCACATCCAGCTGAAGGCAGCGATCGCTCACTAACGGGGAATCCTGCATCGGATTCGCCGTTAGTGAGCGATCAGGGCGACAGCACGCGTGCCAGCAGAGGGGGCTCTGCGTGCCCTCTCTGGCACGCGTGCCATAGGTTCGCCATCACTGCTCTAAGGCAACATAAAAATGTATGTCCATTATTGGGTTAAGCTAGTACAAAGCTGGAACTTGAACCATAGGTTGATTTTTTTTTTTTTTTTTTCTCTTGCTATTCAGTTTGTGATTTTTAGTGAAGATTGAGGGCTGCTTGTAGAGTTGAATAACCATGTGTTCTAGAAATGGCAACACTTTAGTTGCTTGGTGCTTTTCCTGTGTGCAATGTTTGGCAAGCCAATATCAGCACCAGATGTTTTATTCATTTTCAGATGAAAGATGTCCTTATTTGTGCAGCTTTGCAGCCGGTATGAGGTTGCTGTGTTTGTGTGGGATTTGGCTTGTCAATGTAAAATTATGGAATGTTAAAAATGGCCATTTTTTTCATGGTGGCAAAGAAAATGCAGTAAGTGCACCTTTAAGAGGGCTTAAAATATAGCAGAGTGAGAAAAGATTCACAATTGAAATTACTGTGCATTGCATCAATCTGTTGGCATGGTGCTATATGGTGAATTTGTAATGTTTATACCATTACATGTTGCACAAGAAAATCTGCGCCATATTCGCTCTTTTCTGTTTGTGTGATAATCTTTACTACAGTGTGCTTAGACTCAGCTGTAGGAAACTCTATGTACCAGAAAACTAGCGTAAAAAGTTGATTTGCCCAAATCCTTAATTGAATAAAAGTGGAAAGTGACTTGGGCTTAGGGGAGGGGATGTGAATTTCATGGCCCAATAAATTTTTCATAATTTACCCAGAAAGTGGTTTAAATGATCAAGCTTAATAATATTATAGATTTACATTGACAAGCTTAATAATATTATAGATTTACATTGACAAGCTTAATGATATTATAGATTTACATTGATTTGTCAAATATTTAACAACAAGGGAATAGTGAAAGAGAAGAACACCATTCGCTTTCAGACATACACTTTAGCATTGTGTATAAAATAATGGTTCCTTTGTACAATAGAAAGGGCATAATAATTCCACTGTATTCTGGCAATGGTCTTTTGTGTAGAATATACACAGTATCAGATTGATGACTTTGCATTTAATCGTATCAGTGTATGATAGCATTGATTCTGTAGAACCCTGGTGATATTACCACAAAGTGAAAGTTTGGAGAAATGATCTCCATAAATGGGTTGTTCAGTTTAGGTAAGTAAATGTTGTTGTTTGTATAATGAAAATTTACACCGTTTTCCAATATACTTTCTGTATCAATTCCTTATGGTTTTTTAGATCTCTGCTTGCTGTGATTCATTCTGTTACTTTCAATTGATAAAAATCCATGGTCATGCGATGTCCATGGTCATGCGGTGTCCAGTCCATGGTCATGCGGTGTCCAGTCCATGGTCATGCGGTGTCCAGTCCATGGTCATGCGGTGTCCAGTCCATGGTCATGCGGTGTCCAGTCCATGGTCATGCGGTGTCCAGTCCATGGTCATGCGGTGTCCAGTCCATGGTCATGCGGTGTCCAGTCCATGGTCATGCGGTGTCCAGTCCATGGTCATGCGGTGTCCAGTCCATGGTCATGCGGTGTCCAGTCCATGGTCATGCGGTGTCCAGTCCATGGTCATGCGGTGTCCAGTCCATGGTCATGCGGTGTCCAGTCCATGGTCATGCGGTGTCCAGTCCATGGTCATGCGGTGTCCAGTCCATGGTCATGCGGTGTCCAGTCCATGGTCATGCGGTGTCCAGTCCATGGTCATGCGGTGTCCAGTCCATGGTCATGCGGTGTCCAGTCCATGGTCATGCGGTGTCCAGTCCATGGTCATGCGGTGTCCAGTCCATGGTCATGCGGTGTCCAGTCCATGGTCATGCGGTGTCCAGTCACTGATTTTTATCAACTGAAAGTAAGCAGAATGAATGACCGCAAGCAGAAAGCTAGAAAACCATAAGGAATTGATACTTAAGGAGTCTATCATTGCAAGAAGTCCTTTTTAGCTAGACACCTGTTTTAATAGCCTTTAAAAAGTCTATTCTACTACTACCTTTACTTGTCTTCTCCCCGCCGTTTCTTGTTAAAACGCTTTATTTCATTATGCAAATCATCCTCATGGAGCACCTTGGGCGTTCCCCGGGGCGTTTTACCAAGATACGGCGGGGACAAGACAAGAGGTAAAGGTAGTATTAGAATAGCCTTTTAGCAATTATAGACTCCCTTTAAAGTATATTGGAAAATTGTATAGCTTTTTATTATACAAACAATAACATTTATTTCCTGAAACAGGACAACTCCTTTAAGTGTTTAGCAAGTTTAGTTTCAGGGCCGGCTCCAGGTTTTTATGGGCCCTTGGGCGACAGAGCCTCAGTGGGCCCTCTTGTAAAGGAGGTGGGGGGAGTCGAGACACTGTGCGTCGCAGATGAAGCGAGTGACGTCATGCAGGAGGGTGGCGTCACCAACGCCATACCTCCCAATCTTTTAAAGAGTAGAAAGAGGGGCAAAATGTGCGGCGCGCCGCGACAAATTTAGCTCCACCCACTTTTATGTTGATTCCACCCATTCTCATTCATTTATTATGTGCTCCCACACAGTATAATCCTCCTACAGTCACCCGTAAATTATATGCCCCCCTCCATCTCTCCCCCAGTTTCATATACACCCTTCCTCTGCCCCCAGTTTCATGTCCCCCCTCCATCTCTGTCCCCAGTTTCATCACGTTCTCCCCCTTCATCTGCCCACAGTTTCATGCCCCCCATCTCTGCCCCAGTGTCATGCCGTCCCCCCCCCCTCCCCTTCATTTGCCCCTTCAGTTTCATTGGGCCCCCTCCATCTCTGTCCCCAGTTTCATGCCGTTCTCTCCCCACCCCCTTCCCCAGTGTCATGCCGTTCCCCCCCCCTCCCCTTCATTTGCCCCTTCAGTTTCATTGGGCCCCCTCCATCTCTGTCCCCAGTTTCATGCCGTTCTCTCCCCACCCCCTTCCCCAGTGTCATGCCGTCCCCACCCCCCCTCCCCTTCATTTGCCCCTTCAGTTTCATTGGGCCCCCTCCATCTCTGTCCCCAGTTTCATGCCGTTCTCTCCCCACCCCCTTCCCCAGTGTCATGCCGTTCCCCCCCCCCCTTCATTTGCCCCCTCAGTTTCATTGGGCCCCCTCCATCTCTGTCCCCAGTTCCATGCTGTTCTCCCCCCCTCCATCTGCCCCAGTGTCATGCTGTTCTCCCCCCCTCCATCTGCCCCAGTGTCATGCTGTTCCCCCCTCCCCTTCATTTGCCCCCCAGTTTCTTTGGGCCCCCTTCATTATGTTTCACCTTAATATGTAATACAAAACAAACACTTACATCACTCACCTTCCCTCGTTCCCCCGACGCTCCTCTCTCTCTCCCTCCAATCACATACGCGATGCAGGAGCTGTGAGATCAGCTCCTGCTTAGCTCCGGACCGGCTTGCGTGTGTAGGCGTGATGCGATGACGTCATCGCTCCTACACACGCAAGCCGGGGCCGGAGCTTTAAAGCAGGAGCTGATCTCACAGCTCCTGCATCGCGTATGTATTTCAGCTCATCGGCAGACGGACGCCGATGAGCTGAAATTGTGACAGGCAAGTGCCGGGGGCCCCCCAGAGGCTCTGTGGGCCCCGGCACTTGCCCGACTATGCCGTGCGCTGACGCCGGCCCTGTTTTTAGTTTCCTTGTGTTAACTAAACCTGCAATGTATAACTGGGTTCGTATCAACGTTCAGGGATTCCTTTCCCCTTTCTGCTTGAAAAACTTGAAGAGAAGAGCACTTCTAACGGTGCTGTTCTCTCCGCATTTTTCGCCCTTTTCGGGCGGGCCCTATTATAGTCTAACCCCAAGCGGACTCTCTGAACGGAAACCCAAAGGCGCATGTGAACCTAACCTATGTTTACTGATTTTGTGACCTTTTGTTTACTGTGTAAACATATCAGATATGCCTTATTATGTAGTAAAGCAGCGTTTCTTTTGTCATCAGCAGATTCATGGAGTTTGGGCACAGGATGTTGTTGATGGAACCTGTGTAGCTGTAAACAATAAATACAGATTAATGGCGTTTGGCTGTGCCAAGTAAGTATCAAACCTTTTACGTATATAAAATTATTCTCTATATCTTGCTTGCAGACCAATAGCTTTCATTGTTAAATTTGTCCATTGAACATGAAAACTAGGTAGATGTATCTCCTTAGACCATGCTAGGACTAAGGGATCTAAGGATCCCGAAAAGCGTCAGTTGCGTCTTTTAAATCTTTTTGCACTATGTACGTTTTCTTGTCTTTTTGCACTATGTAAAGAAACTTTGGTACTATTCCGTTATCGGGCCAGCACCAGCATTGACAGCAGTGGTCAGCAGTTCAGTTCAGCATTGGGAATTATAATTACATCTGAGGACTGCTGGCCCGATGCTTGTGCCCAGTAGCCAGTACATTGATGCCCCCATCCTCCATCTCCCAGTGCTGCCCCCCAGCTCTCCTTACATCTGCTCCGTACCCTCTCTCCGCCACATAACTAGGCCTCACCTCGGCGCTCTCAATCTGGCCATTCACGTTCAGCAGTAAAGATGCCTGCACTGGAAGCCATGGCTGGAAGGAAACATACCAGGGCTCAGTCCAGGCCTTGACGAGGGACGCGCCGATGCTGACCATAGGAACGGGGAGCTATGGCGAGCCGGAGGGACAAACTTCCTGCAGCGTCCTACGACTAACTAGTAGCATTGGTCAGGATTTCGGTGAGGCCTAGTCGTGTGGCGGGGAGAGGGTACGGGGCAGATGTAAGGAGAGCTGGGGGGAGGCACTGGGAGGAGGAGGATGGGGCATCGATCAATGTACTGGCTACTAGACACAGGGCACAAGCATCGGGGCAGCAGTCCTCGGATGTAATTCCCAATGCTGAACTGAACTGCTGACTGCAGCTGTCCCGATGCTGGTGCTGAACTGCTCTGCTGGCCCAATAACGGAACAGTACCGAAACTTTTTAATATTTATGGATTAAAAGTTAAATTTTAAGAAGCCGGGCTGTGGAGACGCACCTTTTCTTCATTATGAAAACTAGCTACTATATGTTGTGACCTGAAACGATAAATGTATAGAATACACTAAATGTTATAGCTGATGCTCGGTGTCCATCTAGTTACACAGTTTTATATTTTGTCATCTAAATAGATCCCGGTATACTATGGTGCTTAATTTTAAAATGTTTGTGTATAGGGGCAGGAGCCCCTTTGTCTGATGCAGAGTCGCAAATCTCTCGTGTAGAAAAAAGGACCTGTAATGTAAATCCAAATGTAAAGCTGATAAAATACTTTGATTTGCTTCTTGGCCTTTTCTTATAGGGCAGGTCTGTTTTTTTTTCTACAGGCTCCTTGTTCTATCACATTGGGCACCATTACGTTCAGTGCCTGGTAAGCTAATTAACAACCAAATTGACAATTGGGCAGTCTCCACCACCCAGTGTCAAAGGGTTGTTAACTATATAGTCACTGACAAAAAAAACTGCCTATGAGTTGTATCTGGTACTGCAGCTCATCTCCCTTCAAGTGCATGGGACTGAGCTGCAGTATTAAACACATCTTTTCAATAGTTGTTGTACTGTTTCTGAAAAAAAACAGCCATATTTTCATAGTCTAAGCCAACCCTTTAACTCTACCCCAAAATCTGCTATACTATTACGGTAGATTTCAGAACCCTTACATATGGTTCTTGCTCAGGTGCTGAAGGGGCTCCATAACCTGGAGCCACTGGGGGATTTAGTAGGTACGTATAGGGTATATCTCTTTATTGTATATCATATCCTGCTCATTGCCAATTTTCTAAAAATCCTGGTCAACACTGCGGCCAATTCTGGATGCCTGTATTTAAAGAGGACCATTTATGTCTTCTAACCCAGTGCATGTTTTATACCATTAGTAAATTGTTCTCACGCTGAATTTAACACATTTTCTCTTTTGTTTGCAGCTCTCCCTGTTGCAGCGATATCAGTGCCACCACGACAGTACAATGATATTGGTAGCAGAAAATAACAGTACTGATTTCTCTTCAACAGGGAAAAACTACAAATAGTGCGCAGAATTCAGCAGAGAAACAGCGCTCTAATGGTATATAACATGCACTGGGTTGAGTGATTTAATAATCACTAAAAAATATAATGTAATATCAGACAAAATGAACCACTGTAAACTTACATTTGTAAATTTTAAGGTATCTGTGGTGTATCTTGTAAAATAATAACTGAGCCCTTTTTCTCTGCATTGTGTGTACGTATTATAAAGAGGACCTTTCGCCATCTCTTTTCATCCTTCAGTAGGTGCCCCTGCACTTATTCTGGCACCGATGTAATTTTTCTCTAGCCTACACCATTCCTGAGCAATTATTTTTGTTAATTTCAATATCCAATATGTTCATTGGGCTTTCTACTGTTATGTGGGTGGTCCTGGGCTATCTGTTCCAGTTCATGACCACCCTCCTGACAGAGAGCCTAATTAGCATGTTGGGTACCAACAAAACTGATTGGTCGGGAATAATGGGGTGTAGATAATGGGATCCAGTTGTGTTTTTTGTACACAGGAGCTGCACCTTTTAAGTGATGCAAAGAACTGGAGTAGGGGAGGTAATGAAAGATCCTCTTAAATGTTTTTCACCCATGGCTAGATATCTAGTCCAAGATTGTTATAAAATGCTCTCTTTATTGTGGGTTGCATTAAAGTTAGCAATTGTAAAAAAAACAATCGTAATTAACCTCATATCTATGGCCAAGTATGTCCGGGCAGTGCAGCAACTGCAGATATCCAATGCCCCACTCGCCTGCTTTGTTACTAAAGACTTGAGGTATAACTCTTCCTTCCTTTTCTTTCATTTCCCTAGCGGATCTGTACTTGTGTATACAATAGATAACACAACTGGCGCTATGCAGCTTTCTCATAAATTGGAGCTCACTCCTAAGCAGTATCCAGGTGAGGCCGTAACCATTCTCTTCCCTATGGATACTTTATTTTATTTATTTTTTATTCATCTTTTTCCTCTTAATCCATATTTTTATAAAAATGTTATCTTTTCATTTTTTAACTATATGCTGTATCATGTTTGGCAATATGTTGAATGATTTGCAAAGTATGAAATAACACCATGTGTCAATAGAGAACCGATACTCTTATAGGCTGAATAACATTTGGATAATACAGATACTATGTACATTTGCAGGATTATATAGGGGTTGTTTAGTTGTAAGCGCAGCACTAGTAAATGGCTATAATGGATGGATGCTTCTGATGTCATAGGTCCCTTCGGACAGATGTCAGTACAAATACTAAGAAAGTTATTAGCCAATGGAGGGGAACGTCATACATAGCAGTATGTGTTTTGAAAGCAAAGTTTTATAGGAGATGTTCATTGAAACTTTTATGATTTATCGAGGAGCACCATAAAATTCATACTTGTCTGGTTTTGTTAGATATCTGGAACAAGACTGGATCAGTCAAGCTAATACGGTGGTCACCTGATTATAGCGTTGTGATGGTGACTTGGGAATGTGGAGGACTTTCCCTGTGGAGCGTATTTGGGGCACATCTAATTTGTACACTTGGAGGAGATTTTGCGTAAGTAATCACAGTCCGGTTGACTCTGAATTGTCTTTTACCTGTGCTCACCTCCCTTCACAGTGTCCTCATATAAAAAAAGTATTGTACCATCAGAAAAACCACACCAATGGCACCAGTATGGACTCACGGGGACTGTTTCAAGCGTAGGGGGCATACATTTCTAATAACCTTGTGTTGCCTGCATCAGAAATCTTGTGCAAGATCCTCTAGCTTGTGCGGTGCTGTCTTTGTACTTAGTTGTGTCATGCTGAGCACTGCCACAAACGTGGCGGCCTTGACACTACCAGCACATGTACTAGATTTCTCTGAGGACACAGTGATGTAGGCAATGCAGCAGGATGTTAGTCAGTGTGTTAGGCTACACTGGGCACAGGTACACTGGCATTTGCACATAGGTTATAAGCTGATTTTCTGGGCATTTACACCTTAATACAGACTGGAAAGATATAACCACTACAGGACCATACGGGTTGATTTTCTTCTGAGGTTTACAATTCCGTTATGGAAAGGACAGTCATCTGCTTGTTAAATCATTTTGTACACTTCAATACAGAACAAGGTAATACCGAATCAACTAAATTTAGGTGGTGTTGCATTTACATGTAGAATTCCTATTTCTTTAGATACAGAGCAGATGGCACAAAGAAAGAGACTCTGAAAATCAGCTCAATGGTAAGTATGCATCTTCTACTCACTTGTGTCCTGCTTAGGACTGGCAAGATATATATATATATATATATATATATATATATATATATATATATATATATATATATATATATATATAATGTATGTATGTATGTATGTATGTATTTTTTTTTAAATAAATCTTGCTCAAATTTTCCTAATAAAGATGGTGCAGATAATTTTTTTTTTTTTTAATCAGTCAGGCATCCCATTGCTCATATGTTACTGATTCAATATTTATTTTTTATTTTTTTTATTCTGATAACTCTTTATGTTATTTTGTTCCTAGTTGTTTATAGGTCTGTTTACCGGTGTGAACAGCCAAAAAGAGTAGACTGTATAGTGTCAGGTTTTGGTACTAAAGCCACGGCTACGTTTTGTATAGGGAGTCAGCAGCATGGCTTTTGGCATGTAAACTTTATTGGGAGACAAACTGGGCCATCAATGGCCTTTCCCCTTTAATTTACGTGCTCTGTTATCTCCACACACAAACTGAGAGCACTGTAAATAAACTATAAGAAGTATAAGTTTCATAATGTTCAGCTCAGTCTCATTTGAATGAGGGACTGCGGTTATAGACACTATACAGCACTGTGTTTGTTAAGTATTGAGGGTGCCCTAGTTTGCATTTGAATGCTGACCACTTGCTGACCGACTAATTTGTCGGAGTGCTGGTTATTGTACCCCACCAATAATAATGATGACCTATCCTAAAGAGATCAGTATTTTAGTCCTGGAAAACCCCTTTCACTGTAGAATGAATTAAGGCGGGGGGATTTGGTGCTGTGTATCAAGAAAAATGAGTCTCAAAAGTAACATGTAAGTGACATGTAAAAGTAAGTGACATTAACCTGTAAATGTTTGGATTATAAGAAGTAAAATGTAAGGAATATTTTGGATTTCTTGTTTGCTGCAGTGCTGGGGTCCTGAAGGCTACCACCTTTGGGCAATTGCATCAGAGAGCACTGGACATGTGGCAAGTGACAAAATTGTACCCAAGCAGTCTGGAATACTGCAATTTCAGTTTATTAAGAGTGCTCTTACTGTCAACCCATGCATGGTAAGTGATTTGAGCTTATGTGGCACTTGCCTGTAGTTGTGCCATAATAAGTTTCTTTGGTTCCTTTGAGTTATATCTTTCCCCCATATTCCCCTACTTACATAGCAGTCTCTCCATTTGTGTCACTGCCTGCCTAAGGACTGTTTACAAGTACATGTCTTATTCATGGTCTGTGAGAAATCTGCTGTGTCAGCAAGGTATGAACATGCAGCATATTAATTCCCTTTACTGTGATTGAAGAGTGCTTACCACAATGTAAATGTACCCCTATAGAAAGAAGAAAGTATTGCACGCCACCTCTAGATTCACAAGGAAACTAATAGGAACCCGGTTTATGTATTTTTATTGCTGGACCTGTAGTGCAGAAACTAAAAGTCCATTTCAGAAGTACCTGTACAAAGGTGTATTGGTTCCATGTACACAGATGAGATTTCATCACTGTCTATGCAGCACGTCTCCTAACATTCTTCATTATTTTCTGTAAATATTACCAACTACTATATATTGTTTGCGTATCTGTTACACAACATTCAATGGTTATAAATATAAAAAATACTGTATTACTGTCTTGCAGAGCAACCAAGAGCAAGTATTGCTTCAAGGAGAAGATCGCTTGTACTTGAACTGTGGGGATGCAACTCAGACACAACATGTTAGAGGCTCTTCATCACATCCCGAGCACAAGTCTATACGTGACAGGAATCAGTTTCCTGTAGGAAATGTAGATTCTCAGGGCTTAAGCACTTTACTGGGACACAGACACTGGCACGTTGTGCAGGTAATTTGCCTGTATAAGAATGGAAATATTTTCCCAACTTCTTGTGTGTACATGAGAGCAGACCTCTTGGACAAATGCTTTCCCCTAGTTTAATATGGTCCATTTGAAACTCTATTTGGGCTGCCTGGAGATGAAAGGGAATCTCAGCTCACTTATGATGCCCTCTGAGATTTCTTTAGTTTCTCAGTGGTCTTTCACTTGTGTTCATATGTAACAATTTTTTAGAACTTGCATTGTTATTATTGCAGATTGTGTACAGCTATGCCAGAGCAGAGTCCGATGGTATTCAGGATATTATTTTTCCCTGTTGCTTTGCATAATGGAGCTGACAAGTTCCATTTAAAGGGGTTGTACAGAAACTACCTGTTTATCTGCCTTCTGTTTAAAGCTCATGTTGGCTATATTTGATGTTCTTTGGAACCAGCTTATTTCCCGGGGTAACAAGGGATCAAGCATGTACCATATATACTCGAGTATAAGCCGACCCGAATATAAGCCGAGTCGCCTAATTTTAACACAAAAAACTGGGAAAACTTATTGACTCGAGTATAAGCCGAGGGGGGGAAATGCAGTGCTTGCACTGTATTCCTCATGTAGGTTCACATCTGTGCTTGGGGATTCTGTTCCCTATTCTGCTGTAAAATGCGACAAGAAAAATCCTGCAAACAGGACTTTTCTCTCAGCGTTTTTCAGTCGGAAACCCGATGGAGCTTATGATAGTCTGTTGTCTGCAGTTAACCACTTTTTAAGCAGTTTGGGTTTCCTGAATAATGGAAACCAAATCGTAGATGTGATCCTAGTGTAAGGCTTTGCATAATTTTGTATCCAGTATAGAAGAGGATGGGTTGCTAGAGTCAAATTTAACAGTAATGTTTACAAGTGCATTATAGCAGCATTAATACTGAGCGTTTTCATGACCCTTTACAATGCCCTTAATGTGAAAAAACGAACCTTTTCGGATGTTAGTCAACCAGTATATAATGCAGCTGAAATGCTGTATATGAAAGAGTTTGCATTGTAGTGGGCTTTATAGTGTTTTCTTTCATAACTGTGATGATGAAAGATTGTGCTAGAATTGGACTGGTTAGAGGTGTCTACTGATATCAGTTGAATGAAGGAATGCTTAAAATTCAGCTGTAGAGTCAAGCCAAATGCAAACTGATGAGGCGTGTTTACTTAAGGCTGAAGGTCGCGATTTTATCTTGTAATGCTAGAAATAATTCAACACTTCTGAAGCTCTACCATCCACACTGAGATTTTGATTTTATATGCATCTTCCAATCTAATGTATAAGTGTACACTTTACAAATGGAATACACTGTATTTTGCTTAACCTCCTTTTCTAATGCATCATTATATATATATATATATATATATATATATATATATATATATATATATATATATATATATATATATATACACAGATTTCTTTGCATTAGAGGTTTTATATATATGTATATATGTGTGTATATGTGTATATATATATATATATATATATATATATATATATATATGTATATATATATGTATATATTTATATATACAGATTTCTTTGCATTAGAGGTTTTTCAAAGCTTTTTCCATAAATTACCAAAGTACTCCTTGTACATGTGGCACTATTGCATTTTATCTGTACCTTTATAGATTTCTGTGGGTACCCATGCACCAATAGGATTCTTTGTCTCCTCCACCTCTTCTGCACCTACACAGAAAAATAGATCTCTTTGCATCTTTTGCCTAATCTTGTTGTTAGACATCTGGTCAGAACTTGAGTTATTTAGCACGCCAGGCTCTCAGCTGCATACATTACAGCAGAAGGAAGGTGGCGAAATAATATACTTGTACAGAAAATATATTTCAAGTAATTTGAACAAGCATAGGTGTTTATGTGCAAAAATCAAATTTATATTTTTTTACTGACCGTGTAGTTCCTTTCCACATTCATAGAGTAGGTGGGAGCCTAGAAGCAGAGAGTGGCACAGTAGGAGAGCTGTGCGTATGCTGTGACAACACGGCATCCCATTGATGCATATTCCGCCCACATACAAAACAGGAGCGTGAAAGTGCACAGCATCCATGTCTATAATAAATTACATGTGATACCAAGGGTTTAAGGACTAGTTCCTGTGTTCATGTAATTCTGTAATCTCTATTATATTTCTATTATATATAATATTATATATTAGACATTCCAGTTGTGGATCTTCACTTTTGTAAATAGCAATTATTGAATCTAGATATACAGTAGCATAATTGTTTATAGTTGCTTATACCGTATAATGTAAGTGCAATGCAGACCACAGATTGTCATAGATCAGACTGTACTCTGCTGATAGTTGTGAAGCTGTATCAGCAATAGTAGAAGTACACTGTCATTTGCATGCACCAAGGTACGGAGTATACCATTGCAGAAATGATTCCAATTTGTGAGTCAGTTCTTCACTTTAAAATGAATTGCGCAGTTCTCTCTTAGGACTATCATAGCTGGGATTGTTTAACACAGCTGACACATCACTTCTTCTATCTTCATGGGTCTCAGATGACTGCTGCTTGCCATAAATTATAAATGGTCTTGACCTCTGTAATTGCTGAAAACAAACCTTTCCACTATAAATAAGTAAACAGACAAGTATCACTTGCGGGTCTGACTATCACCTGCCATGGTGTGTCTATTAAAGCTGTTGTTAAAGTGGTTTTTGAGGCTAAAAATTGATGAACTATCCTAAGGGAAGGTTCTCAGTATTGGATTGTTGGGGGTCTGATACCAAACCCCACACTGATCAGCTGTTCTCAGCATCTTATAGAGAGAATAGAGCAGGAATCGGGCATCTGTGCTCTGTGTAGTGGCAGAACTGAGTTATACAGCAGATTAAAGGGGTATTCCCATGACGCTTGTTCCCTAACCTGCAGGCTGTTCCTGCTTCTCTCGGCACATAGGTGGGCGGGGTATCACTTGCATGGGATTGGTTGTAAATGAATTGCCACAGTGTGGAGCTGATGTAGCAGAGCTGGATTTGAGTCAGTTTGCATTACATACAGAGGTAATGGACTCCCTATCTTAGCCCTTATCAGCCAAATTCAATTAAACCGACTGATAAGAGCTCAGAAATCCCAGAGCTCTCTGAGAAGCTCCGATACTTAAAAGACACAAACAGCTCAGAGCTGCTCCCAGCTGCTCTCTCCCCCTCTGAGAGCAGGCAGCTACATCACTTGACAAATGAGCAGATAATCCCAAGGGCTATAGAAACGGAGTGTAAACAATGAAGTGAATAAATTAAGATAGCGGCCAAACAAAGCCGTTTTGATAAAGCAATGCATTTAGGAAAACTCTTAAATCCACATAAACAAGCAGTATAGATAGGATCCTTGTGATGGGACAACCCCTTTAACCACATGAGGACCGCCGTACGTAAATTTACGGCCTCATGTGCTGGTACCTAAAGACCGGACTATTGCCGAAATACGTCCGGCCTTTAGGTACCTTTCTGGCGGGGGGAGGGGTGCGGGGGGGACAGGGGTTAGGTGTTACTAACACCTAACCCCTTCCTCCATAACGTCCAGTCGGAACTGAGTCCGACTGGAAGTTTTAACCCTTTCGATCGCGCCGTGAAACATCACGGCGCGATCGAAAGGCATCCGCCGACAATTGAAGCTGATCGGCACCCCCCGCGGCGAGATCGGAGGGTGCCGATAGCAGTAAAAGGTAGTCTGGGGTCTGGCCAGTGACCCCAGACTGCCCGGAGCCCCCACATACCTGGTGATCCTGCCAGGACCTTCTGATGTCAGGCTGTGCGTCTACACAGCCTGACATCCTGCTACGGAATGCCATGTGGGACACCTGCAGGCTGTGTCTCACATGGCATTCTATATCAGCAAAGTATTGCTGATTGAAGTGTCCTAAATGGACACATGAAAAAGTAAAAAAAAATGTAAAAAAAATAAAATGAAGTGTATGAAAAAAATTAATAGTTATAAAGCCCAAAAATCCCTTTTTCTCAATAGAAAATGAATTATATAAAAAAAGAACTCAAAAGTAATAAAAACAATGCATATTTGGTATTGTCGCGTCCGTAACAATCTGTACAATAAAACTGAAATAATATTTAATGTACACGGCGAACGCCGGAAAAAAAAAAACGGAAAAAAACTCGCCGGAAGTAATGATTTTTCGCCATCTCACCATACAAAATATGCTATAAAAAGTGATCAAAAAGTCATATGCATCCGACAACAGTACCAATAAAAAGCGCAGGTTGTCCCGCAAAAAATAAGCCCTCAACCAACTCTGTCAACCGAAAAATAAAAATGTTACGCCTCTTAGAAGATGCGATGCAAAAAACATTGATTTATGTCCCCAAATGTGTTTTTCCTCTGCAGAACTAGTAACACATAAAAAAATACTATAAATGAGGTATCGCCGTAACCGTACCGACCCGCAGAATAAAGGGAACATGTTACTTATACTGTACGCTGCATGGCGCAAAATTAAAAAAGTAAAACTCAATGCCAGGATTGATTTTTTTTTTTTTTAAATCCAGCAAAAAAGGGTTAATAAAATGTATTCAATAAGATGTAGACACCCAAAAATGGTGTCATTACGAAATGCATCTCATCCCGCAAAGAATAAGCCCTTATATGGCCGCGTCACCAGAAACATAAAGAAAATATAGCATCTCACAATGTGAAGACAAAAACCCTCAAAAATCGCCAAATTATTAGAACACAACTGGGTGCGTCATGTAGGGAATATATAAGCTGTGTGAGCGGATATCAGGGGACACCCCAGATTTACAGCTTATGAGGGAACAGACACCAGAAGTGACCCCTAAAGTGACCCCCAGAGTGACTCCCCCAATCATAGGAGCTACGGGGACATAGTAGGGAATTTGGTGTTTGCAATGTCCTCCGCACAGCTTATACATTCCCTCTTCGCCATCCGCTGTGCAGTCACGTCCGGGATACTAATACTCACTACACCCCCTGATAAATTCTTTGAGGGGTGCAGTTTTCAAAATGGGGTCACTCCTGGTACCCCATGGAATCCACTTTTCCGGTACCTTACAGGCTCTACAAACATGACATGGCGTCCAGATACCAAACATCTGAATCTGTACTCCAAAGGCCGCATAGCGCTCCTTCCCTTCTGCACCCTGCTGTACGTCCAAACTGCAGTTTATGACACATGTATGACACATGTATGACACTGGTGTACCCCCGGATAACGGACATAATGTCATATGTGGGTATAAACTGATACTAGGGCACAGCCGGACACAGAAGGGAAGAAGGGTCATTTGGTTTTTGGAGCACAGACGGTTTGGTTTTTGGATGCCATGACACTTTTGTAGAGCTGAAACGCCAGTAATTTGGAATCCCCTGATAAATTACCTTATTTTGGAAACTACACCCCTGAAGGATTTCTCCAGGGGTACAGAGAGCATTTTTAACCCCCAAGTGTTGCTATAACTTTATATATATAACTATAACTGTAGTGGATTGTGAGAGGTGAAAATGACCATTTTTCCAGGAATACGTCCTTTCAGTGCGTAATATGTTGTGCCCACCTTGTATCAGAGATGAACGCTCTAAAAGCTGTTGTGCCTGGGATACCCGTTTAACAGTTTTTGGAGTGTCTCTGCTGACATAAGTCGGGCACAACATGTTGCACACTGAAATGGCAAATCTGTAAAATTTTCATTTTTAACTTCTCTATCAGTTGCGATTTCATTTCTGGAAACTAAATAAATGCAACACTCAAGGGTTAAAAATTCTCGCTACACCACTTGATAAATCCCATCAGTGGGGTAGTGTCCAAAATAGGGTGACATGTCTGCGGATTCCACTTTATTGGCAATTCAGGGGCTTTGCAAAAGTGGCAAAAAAAACCAAACTGTGCTCCAAAAACCAAAATAGCGCTCCTTCCCTTCTGTCCCCGGTTGTGCCCAAACAGCCGATTCTACCCACATATGGCATTAAGTACGTTATCCGGGGTACACCAGTGTCATACATGTGGGCATACACTGCTATTTGGGTACCCAGCAGGGTGCAGATGTGAAGGAGCAATATGTGCTTTTGGAGTGCAGATTTAGATTCTTCGTTTTTGGACACCACGTCACATTTGCAGAGACCCTAAAATTGCCCCTACAAAATGGGGTCACTTCTTGGTGAATTCCAGTTTACTGGAACCTCCAGGGCTCTGCAAAAACATCATGGCGCCCAGAGGGTCCCTCTAAATCTGTATCCCAAAAGCTAAAACGCACAGTGGTCCTTCCCTTCTGAGCCCTGCTGTGTGCCCAAGCAGCAGTTTACACCCACATATATAATTTTTTGACCCCCGGGATGGCCCACTTAATAGTTTTAGGAGTGCAGGTCTCTGACAACACAAAGTGGGTGCAACGTATTGGGCACCGAAATGGCATATTTTTAAAAATTTCAATTTTCATTTTGTACATTAATTTTTGGGAAGCATTTTAGGCTCAAAATGATAATACCCCTTGATACATTCCTTGGCAGGTGTAGTTTCTAAAATGGGGTCACTTTTGAGGGGTTTCCATTGTATTGATACTTTAGGGGCTCTGCAAATGCGACATGGCACCTCAAAACTATTCCAGCAATATATGCCCTCCAAAATCCAAATAGCGCTCTTTCCATTCTGAGCCCCAGCATGTACCCATACAGCAGATTTTGGCCACATATGGGGTATTGCCGTGTTCAGAAGAAATTGTGTAACAAACTGTGGGGGGCTTTTAATTCTTAAACTATTTGCAAAATTAAAACTATGGCGCTAAATGGACGATTTATTGGGAAAAAAAGTAATTTTTCATTTTCACGTCCCAATGTTAATAAAATCTGTGAAACACCTGTGAGGCCAAAATACTCACTCTACCCCTAGACAAATTCTATGAGGGGTGTAGTTTCCAAAATGGGGTCACTTATAGGGGGTTTCCACTGTATTGGTACTTTAGGGGCTCTGCAAATGCGACATGGGACCTGAAAAATATTCCAGCAAAATCTGCCCTCCAAAAGCCAAATAGCCCTCTTTCCATTCTGAGCCCCGCCATGTTCCCATACAGCAGATTATGACCACATATGGGGCATTTCTGTGTTCAGCAGAATTTGTGTAACGAACTTTATGGAGCTTTTTCTCCTTTATCCTCTTGTGAAAATTAAAAATTTGGGGCTAAATTGACAGTTTGTTGGAAAAAAGTAATTTTTCATTTTCATGGCCCAATGTTAATAAAATCTGTGAAACAGCTGTAGGGTCAAAATGCTCACTCTACCCTTTAATATGTTCTGTGGGGGGTATAGTTTCCCAAATGGGGTCACTTTTAGGGGGTTTCCACTGTATTGGTACTCTAGGGGCTCTGCTAATGCGACATGGCACCTAAAATTATTCCAGCAAAATCTGCCATCCAAAAGCCAAATAGCGCTCCTTCCATTCTGAGCCCCGCCATGTTCCCATACAGCAGAATATGGCCACATATGGGGTATTGCCGTGTTCAGGAGAAATTGTTTAACAAACTGTGGGGGGCTTTTACTCCTTTAACCCCTTGTGAAAATGAAAACTTTGGAGATAAAGTGACATTTTAGTAATTTTTCATTTACACATCCCAATGTTAGTAAAATCTGTGAAACAACTGTAGGGTCTAAATGCTGACTATACCCCTTGATGAATTCTGTGAGGGGTGTGGATTCTAAAATGGGGTCACTTTTGGGGGGTTTCCATTGTTTTGGTACTCTAGGGTCTCTGCAAATAAGGCATGGCGCTGAAAATTATTCCAGCAAAATCTGCTGTTCAAACACCCAGTGTCGCTCCTTCCCTTCCATGCACTGCCGTGTGCCCAAAAATCAGTTTATACCCACATGTGGGGTATTTCTGTGCACGGGAGAAATTGCACAATAAACTGTCAGATGCATTTTCTCCTTCAACCCTTTGTGAATGTGTTAATTTTGGGTCTAAATGAATGTATTAGTGAAAAAAAATGAAATGTCTAAATTTCACTGCCATATTATTTTTATTCTTATGAAATGCTTAAAGGGTTAACAAACATCCCAAATGCTGTTTTGAATAATTTGAGGGGTGCAGTTTTGAAAATGGGGTAATTTATGGGGGTTTCTATTATACAGGCCTTTATAATTACTTTCAGAACTGAAGTGGTCCCTAAAAAATTGGTTTGGAGAATTTTCTTGTAAATCTGGAAAATTGCTGTTACACTTGTAAGCCTTGTGACGTCCAAAATAAATTAAAAGACAATCAAAATATGATGCCAATATAAAGCAGAGATATGGGAGATAATATTTATTCATGTATTTGGATGGTATGACTATCTGCCTGAAAAGCAGATAATTTCACATTTTGAAAATTGCAATTTTTTTCAAATTTCCATCAAATTTCCTAGTTTTTTTTATAAATAAATGCAAAAATATTGATTAGTGTTTACCACTAACATGAAGTATAATGTGTTACAAGAAAACAATCTCAAATTCATTTGTGTAAGTTAAAGCGTCTCAAAGTTATTGCCATTTAAAGTGACACATGTCAGTTTTGAAAAAAGAGGCCTGGTCTTTAACATACTTTTGGGCCTGGTCCTTAACCGGTTAAGTCCCACTCAAGTGATTGGCCATCTGCAGTACCTGGTTTGGCCACTACACCAAGAGCAGATTTTTCTGCTCCATGAAAACAACTGATCATTGGGGTTTTGGCTGTCTGAACCTCACCAATCTGATATTGAAATCCTACCCTTAAGACAAGTCTTACATGTTTTCAGCCTGGAAAGCCCCTTTAAGTTCATAGGTGCATCATGGAGGACATGTTTGCGTTAATGATAGTAGTATTTTTTTTTTTCTTTTTTTTTTCTTCAGAATTAAAATGTAACAAGAAAAAAGAATGTTGGGTTGAATTCAGAGTAACCATGTAATTTAAAATGAACAAACTCCACCGTCTAAGCCAGGCTTTGAATTATGTTTTTACTATGTATAGTTCACTTCAACAGTAGTTTTGTTGCACTGTTTATTTAAAATCTCAGATTATATATATATTTTTTTTTGTGTGTGTGTGGGGCTACCAGGTGTGACACGTAGGCCGATCTGCTGATGTGATTATATGGCAATGTTTAGAGGTTGTCACTGAGCAGACGTCCTCTCCAAATTGCATTTACCAAAGTCTTTTGTTAGTAGTGATCAGTATCTATGGTTATATTGTATCATGGAATTGGGTGATGCCAGCTTTCCTTTCCTGGATCTATATACTGAACTGGTTACGGTGCTATAAAAGAAAAGTTATTACTCAAATCTGTTTTGAGTAATATTACGTGTAATAGCTAAATGGTTGTTCGCTATTTTAGTCTTTGTCCATCAATATTTGATTTACTAATAATTTTCCTTTATAAAGAAGAATTGTACCTTTAATACTTGAAAGATGAGTTGTTTTTTGTTTTTCAATCTCATGTTAATTTCTCATTGTAATATAACCTTTTTTTTTTCTCTCTTCTTAGATACACAGCACCTATCTTGAGAGCAATTGGCCTATAAGGGTAAGTGATTTGTTTGTGAGACTGTAGGTGTTCTTTTTTGCAGTGTCTGGAAGTCAAGTTAAAAAAAAAAAAAAAAAAAAAAAAAAAAAACACTGAAAGGGTTATTCATGGTAAGAAAAGCTTGTCAGTGGATAGATTTGTGTGTGTGTATATATATATATACCGTATATATATATACACCGTATATACTCGAGTATAAGCCGACCCGAATATAAGCCAACCCCCCCTAATTTTACCACAAAAAACTGGGAAAACTTATTGACTCGAGTATAAGCCTAGGGGGGAAATGCAGCAGCTGCTGGAAAATTTAAAAAATTAAAATGGCTGAGTTCTTGGGTGCAGTAGATACTGGGGAAGGGGAGGGGGTGTTTTGGTTGTCTGTCTGCCCCTTCCCTGAGCTTGAGGACTAGGTTTTTTTTTACCCCCAGTTGGAATTCAGCCTGGCTGAATATAGCGTATCTGCAGTGCTCCTATTAACCCCTTCCCGACGGAATAGGAGCACTGCAGATCCCTATATTCAGTAGACCGGGCACTTTCAGACACAGGGATATCTAATGTGTATGTGTGTCACAGTCATTTTCTACTTTGAGGGCAGGTTCACACTAGCGCCCAATCTCCGTTATGCATAACGGTTTCGCCATGGGCAGCAGAAGACGCTCACCAACAGACACTGAATGTCGGTTTCTGTCCTCTCCAGACAGAAAACGGAAACCTGCATAACTGAGATCAGGTGCTGGTGTGAACCCGCCTTTATATGAATTATAGGGAAAGGAGTGATTTAGAACTTTTATTTATTTAATTTTTTATTATATATATATTTTTTAAACTTTTTTTTTTTTTTTTTTTTTTTACAATTTTTTTAGCCCCCCCTGGGGGATTTGAACCTGCAGTCATTTGATTGCAAGTCCCATAGACGGCAATACAAGTGTATTGCCGTCTATGGGAGATTCTCTACATTACTATTACGGCTGATCATAGACCAGCCGTAATAGTAATAAAGCGATGACAGGCCTGGGAGCCTTCACTAGGCTCCCGTCTGTCGTCGGAACAGGTCGGCTACTGCGAGCTCGCTGCGCAGGAGCCGGCCTGCATCTTTAAAGGTATGGGGCAGGCCTAAGGGGGGAGGACATCTCCGGAGGGCACCTCCGCTGTAACGCTTACAGCGGAGATGCCGAAGCTTATGCCTACAATCGGAGATCGCAGGCATAAGCTTCAGCATCTCTGTTGTAAGCATTACAGCGGAGGTGTCGGTTTCTATGGCGACCGCTCTGCAGAGCGGCGCCATTACACTTACATACCCGGCATCCGGACCCGGCATCCAGACGGGGCGCGTGCCGGGGCCCAAAGCATCGCCGCGCTCCTGCTAGGAGCGCGGCGATGCTGTACATTAAGAGCTGCAGAAGTACTTACGGTACTTCTGCTAGCAGGCCAGGAAGCAGCCACACGCCGGGTGCGGGCCTGAGCTTACGTGGCCACGTCACCCGGCGTGTGATGGAGTGGGGGGGGGGGGGTCTGCTATCCTGGCCTGCTAGCAGAAAATTACCGTAATGACCCGAATATAAGCCGTGGAGCACTTTTTCAGCACAAAAACTGTGCTGAAAAACTCGGCTTATACTCGAGTATATACGGTATATCCTATTAATATTATAAATGTGAAAGTTTGTGGGTTTGTGTGTTTGGATGTTTGCATGTTCGGATGTTTGTTCCTCAATCACGGAAAAACCGCTCGACCGATTCGGCTGAAATTTTCCACAAACATAGTTAATACACCCGATTAAACAAGAGGCTACTTTTCGTCACAATAGCGCACATACGTTTGTGCCAGGACCCCCACAAAACCCAAACTCACATCACCATCTCTGCAATCTCACACACTTTGGACCATAGCAAGCCACAAAATTCATATTGCCCTCTACAGCCTAGCCCCTAACCCCACACAATCTCATATACATATACTTTACCACTTTGCCCCTCACCTTAACGATACTCCAGGAGGCTCTCTTTAACGCTCTGGAGCAGCCATGTTTGCTGACCCCCACCGCTCTGACAATCCGCGACACCCCCCACCCATGTCAATACCCCTAGGCGGTCTAAAAAAATGCAAAAAAAAAAAAAAAATTAAAAAAAGTAAAAAAAAAATATAAAAAAAAATAAAAAGGATTAAAAATTCAAATCACCCCCTTTTCCCTAGAACACATATAAAAGTACTTAAAAACTGTGAAACACATACATATTAGGTATCCCCACGTCCGAAATCGCCCGCTCTACAAACCTATACAAATATTTTTCCTGTTCGGTAAACGCTGTAGCGGGAAAAATGGTCAAAAGTGCCAAACCGCTGTTTTTTCACTGTTTTGATTCTGATAAAAATTTGAATAAAAAGTGATCAAAGCAATAACATTTCCCGAAAATGGTAGAACTACAAAGTACACCCGGTCACGCAAAAAAAAGACGCCCTATACATCCCCGTACACGCACGTATAAAAAAGTTACGGCTGTCGGAATATGGCGACTTTTCAAAAAAAAATAAAAATTTTAAACACAGTTTTGGATTTTTTTTTAAGGGGTCAAAATGTAAATAAAACCATATAAATTTGGTATCCCCAGAATCGTAAGGAAACACAGAATACAGGGGACATGTCATTTTGGTTGCACAGTGAACGCCGTAAAACCAAAGCCCGTAAGAAAGTCGCAGAAATGCATTTTTTCTTCAAATCCACCCCATTCTGAATTTTTTCCCTGCTTCCCAGTACATTATATAGAATAAATAATGGTGGCATCATGAAGAAAAAATTGGCCCAGGAAAAATTAAGACCTCATATGGCTCTGGGAGCGGAGAAATAAAAAAGTTATGGGGTTTAGAGGAAGGGGAGTCAAAAACGAAAATCAAAAAATGCCATCGGCGGGAACTTCAAATACTTCTGTCCCAAAGTCACTATGTAAAGTTTCTCACAACACCGTATATATAGCAGCTCTAATACAAATTAACTTCAACACAAAAGTCTCAAGTATTCTCTGAATTACAGCAAAAACAAGATACAAAGTTACATTTCATATCCCATACCTTATACACACTACGAAAACCTTACCCGCGCCTGTATATACCCACTTCTACAATCACCGCAGACGAAGTCGCGGGTACCAGCTAGTATATATATGTGTGTGTGTATATATATATATATATATATATATATATATATATATATATATATATATATATATATATATATATATATATATTTCAGTCTCTGCTCAGTCTCTTCTGCTGGTGCTTTGGATCTTTTACTTCACCAAGTTTGAGCGTCAACAGGAGAGGGAAAGGAACAAAAGTTCCAGCTCCCAGCTGTATGCTGCAAATGTAAAAATGTGTGTGACTGGGAGCCTCTATATGCATTAGCAAGTTTACTTATCCAGTACTCTGATCATTACTTTCCTTGCTTAACCCCTTTAACAATGCATATATTTTTTATGTTGTTTTAATGTGTAAAGCAAAAATATAATCCTTGTATATTGTCCTTTTGGCATTGGACTTTAGCTGCCAATATACATAAGATATATGTTTGTTTTTATTTACTTGTCTGGTCCACTTAAGTCTGGGGGTGTGGGGAAAAGACACGTTATCTGTTCGCAGTTTCATTTCTATATGAAACTGGAAAATGAACACCAGATGCATCTTTTTTTTTGGTGGGGGAAGGGGGAGTATAGAGGGGATGTTTTCTTTTGCATTGGACACAGATCAAAAATGGAATTGCATTAGGGTGTACAATGTCGGTTTTATTTTATATCCCACAAAGCAGATTTTTTACACAAACGCACACACCGGGGCTGATTAGGAGCCTTGGGAACCTTTTTTCTTTATTGCTATGACGGCAATTGATGCCATGCTGGACTAAGCCGTTTAATCTTGTTAAAACTTAATCTCAGACAAGGACAAAACCACGTGGTAAAAGCCTTCAGATTTTTTGTCCCAGGATTCTGCATGGCTGGGAATCCCCTATAAAATGTATACATTAAGTATAGTAGTCAATTATTTACATCAGTTCTTCCTAGACACCGTAAACTTGTTTTCTGTATTACATCTTTTTCATCAGTATATAGCTCCGCTGGGGTTGGCTAGAACCCCTGTGCAGCTTCTGAGAGCCACATTCTGTACCAATCACCTCCCCTATTTTCCTACGAAAATGAGTGTACTGCTTCCATTAATAAAATAGTTTTCCTGTCTGCATTATATTCATTGAGCAGTTTTTGTATTGCTGACACCTCTGCACGTAGGTCTACATACTATACTTAAATGGTTTGTGTGGTGGTTTTAATGATACTTCATTTCCTATTGGAAAAAAAAATTGCCTAAGTTTTATGGGTCTTTTCTCCCAAATTACAGTATGCTGCCATAGACAAGACTGGCCAAAATGTTGCAGTTTCGGGAAAATGTGGATTTGCACACTACTCTTTGCTAACTAAGAAATGGAAGCTGTTTGGAAATATCACTCAAGTAAGTAAGCTGGCACTATTGCATGCGACAACGTAAAACGTAATTGAAGAAAAGAGGGTTGTTGCATAGTACCTAAGACATGATACCTTTCACAAATGTCTTATGACCCCATGCAGGAGCTGTATATTTAATACCTAGGATTGTAATCTCTTGCAAGCAGGGCCCTCGCTCCTATTGTGTGAATTGATTTATTACTATGTAATGTCTTATTTTGTTAGTGCATAAACCATATGATTTGTACAGTGCTGCAAAATATGTTGGCACTATATAATTAATACACATTATTGGTAGTAGTAGCAGCCGCAGTAATGACAGTTGTCACATTTTTTAATGCAGTAAAAGAAAACCTGCTACATAGAATTTAAAAAAAAATCATATTCTACTCCATTCCCATATTTTTTCGGAATGTAGAGATGTAAAAAAGCCACCAAGCACATTACATTTTCATGCAAAATTGTTGCCAATAAATGTAATGTTTTGTGAAAAATTCATAATTTTATTGCGGTGCTAAAAGTCCTTACCCTAAGATAACTCCTGAAAATAAATATCCAAGGCTTGCTGAGTTCATACATTCCCTGTCAACCTGCACTTAGCTTTACAAAGTCTCCAAAACTAAACTTGGCGTCTGTAAACTTCAAGAGTGAAGGTGACAACAACTGGCTATTTGTGCGACTTCTCCTTTTCTTTACCCATTGAAAAAAGATGCATGTGCGTTTTTCTGATAAAAGTGGCTGATAAGACTAGGAAAAATTCCTGTAGCATATGAATAGGGTATGTGAGAAATGTGAACAGGTTCTATCAGGATTAAGAACTGGAACCCACAACTAAATCCTGAGAGACTTCTAAACAGGTGAGCCTGACCTAATATTATATTACAGTGTAATCCTCTTTATGCCAGAATAATAGAGGTGGGGACGACCTCTGTGACCTTCATATGTCTATTTATTTATTGCTCCATTTTTCTTTCGATGCTTGAATTTTAAAGCTTTCAAGTAATATCTTTATTATATGTCTTTTCAGGAACAAAACATGATGGTGACGGGTGGTCTGTCTTGGTGGAATGACTTCATTGTTCTGGCTTGTTATAATTTAAATGATCACCAAGAGGAGGTGAATACATTTTACCCTAATACTTGGTATTTTCCTTGCATGATTTAAATATAGAATCAGTTTTTTCTATATATTGTCTACCTGTCTATTTGTTTTCCTCAGCTACGGGCTTATCTTCGTACATCCAACCTGGACAATGCTTTTGCACATGTGACCAAAGTGCAGCCAGAGACTTTGCTTCTTAGTGTGTTCAGAGATATGTTGATTATTTTTCGAGCTGACTGTTCTTTCTGCCTCTACAGTATTGAAAGAAAATCTGAAGGGTGAGTTATTTCTATGAATTGTTTATTAAATAAGGGATTATACAATATATGTTAAATGGGCTATTCCATGAGTAAATGTTTTTTCTCATATATCACATCACATTAAGCATAAAACCGTTTCAATTGGAAATCTTTAAATGCTTCATGTCTATGTATTGCTGTTAGAAACTTGTTGGTGTTCAGGGGTGTAACTACCAGGGTAGCAGCAGTAGTGGCTGCCACAGGGCCAGGGACACTAGGGGGCCCGGCAGCAGATGCTAACTCTGCGCATTTTTATTTTAATTTTTTTTAATAGGCTGTTGGCTTCTGTAGTAACTCCAGCAGGTAACAGGCCCGATTTACTTACCAGAGTATAATGATTAGAGGCCCAGGGGAGCGCAGGGAACATAAAAAACACTGTTATTTACCTCTCCTGGGCCCCGAAAGACTTCAGGCCCGCTTGGTGACATCACAGATGTCACATGGGCCAGGCTTGCATCCTTATGTGTCACGACGCAAGCCCCGACTCCAGTGACGTCTCTTCCATCATTGAAGATGGTCAACATCAGCCGGGAGTGTGCTGGAGAGCAAGGGCGGTAAGTAACAGTGTTTTTTATGGTTGTACCCTCCCCTGGGTCTCCGATTATTATACTTAGGTTCTTCAGGAGATGGAGTTGGGGAGGGAAGGGGGGGGGGAGGGGAGCGGCCCAATGTCAAAAGTTCACCACGGGGCCCTGCCATTCCTAATGTTCCTTTGATTTTTGTTGAGATGTCAGATTAGGATGTCCATTGCTCATATGGTCATACATGAGCATGAAGTGATTCCATTTTTTGGCACACTAGAAGCTGCCCTTGTTCTTAAAGGAAATCAAGAGAACATCAGGAGTTGCCATGACTTTATTTCAGCTGCCATGATTTTAATTCAGTATGTAAAAATGGGAGCAATTATTTTAAAAATACCTTTATACAGAAAAATGTTATGTACACATTGTTGTGGGACATCCCATTAAAGTGGTATTTATAATTAAAGAGAGCAGAAATTTAATAACTCCACTTCTGGGGCTGCATCTTCCAATAATCTCTAGGAAATAGAGCCCCTTGAAGTATGCTCTTTATCTATCAGCAAAAGTATGCCGTATGAGCCCCACATATGCCTGAATAGGCTATTCAGGCAAGCTAATGGTATTTTAAAAGGCTCCCCCCCCCCTTGTTTTAAACTAAGATGGACCAGATAACAGATTTGTGATTGCAAACCTGAACACAAAGGACCCGCGCTTGCCAAATGGATGAGTAGATATACGATTTTTATTGAACAACACACTATGCGTTTCGGGCGTAACTCCGCCCTTCTTCAGGTGTAAAAGTTCTTTACCGTCAGGCCAGGAAGCTTCCTGGCCTGACGGTAAAGAACTTTTACACCTGAAGAAGGGCGGAGTTACGTGTTCAGGTTTGCAATCACAAATCTGTTATCTGGTCCATCTTTGTACTATACATACACCCGTGAAGTGTGAGGTACCCTGCAGCTGCATCCAATTCTGAGAGAGATCCTTGGCCAAGTGATCTCATCATCACCAAAACAGTTGTGTATGCGCACAACCTAAAAGGTGAGCCTGTTTTTTGTCATCTGAAATTATCACGATCAGTACGATCTGCACTATGGGTTGCTCGTTGTCTCTTTTCTTTTTGAGATTGTTTTAAACTAAGACCGTAAAAAGATATATGCAAATTATACTTACCGTGTATGGTGGGCGGTTCGTGCACTGGTGGACGTCATTTTCGGTCCCGCCTTCCTCTGGTGTCTTCTTCCAACGACGTCCACCTTCTACGCCTTCTTCTTTTCACCAGCAGGTTGTGCCTAAATCTCTACTGCGCACGCACATGCGACATTTTTGTCGTAGTTCTAAGGGTAACTGAGCATACTGAGCATGCTCAGTTCCCCTTAGAACTACGCAAGCGTACTGCCCATGCGCAGTACAGTCGCAAACTTCCATTGACAAAAACAACGCATGGAGCGATACTGCACACGTGCGGGATTTAAACATAGCCTGCCGGTGAAAGGAAGGAGGAGGTCGCTAGAAGAAGACACCAGAGGAAGGTGGGACCGAGGATGACGTCCACCAGTGCACGAACCACCCACCAAGCACGGTAAGTATAATTTGCATATATGTTTTTACGGTCTTGGCTTAAAACGGTGCCTGAATAGCCTATTCAGGCATATGTGGGACTCATACGGCATAATTTGCTGATAGAGCCCCTTTCATATTCCAGTGTTCTAGACCATTATTGTGCAATGTACTTCTATTTTAGGACCATCTTAAATCTTTGTTTTCATTGCAGTCCTCATCCTTTGGTCAGTTTACAAGTGCTTCAGGAAGTGTCCATGTCTCGATACATTCCCCACCCTTCACTTGTTGTATCCGTTACTCTGACATCTGTGAGGACAGAGACCGGCATCTCACTAAAAATGCCCCAGCAGGTACAGTATCTATATTTTCATGCCATAAGAACTCCTTTGCTATGTTTTTAATTCAAATTAGGCGCTATTCTTACAATGGTGAAGTTTTTTCCGTCAATTTGTTATACATCAGTTAAAAATGATCCATTGATTTTTCTTTTTTTAATGGGTCCATGTGTCCATGAAAACTGACAAAGATGGCCTCAGTGAAAAATGGTGATATTTTTATTACATCTTTCAGGCTTGTGATGCAGAAAGCATTATGTTGAATCTAGCAGGCCAGCTAATAATGCTACAGCGAGATCGATCAGGTCCTCAAATCCGTGAAAAAGAAGCCAACTCACAGCAGCGAAAGCTTGTAAGTAAGCGATTCCAGTTTAAGGCTAAAGCCATTCACCAAAAAACCACCCGTGGCAAAAAGCAGCCAAAAACATTGCAAAGGTTGAAAACAATGCCAAAATTGACATGCTGCAGGTTCAAACACCACATCTGACACTTTGTTTTATGGAGTTTGTCAGCAGTGCGTGGGATTTGTTTAAATCCCATCCGCTGCTCTGGTCCTCTATATATCACAGTGGGTTATTTGCTGATGTTTCTGCCAGCAGCTAACCTGCTCCAAACTTTGCCATATCTGGCCGCAATCTTAGTGAATTCTATTGCTTACAAATTGCCATCACTGAAAGTGTTAAAATGATCACATTATTAATGTATGAACTTGCTGTACTTATTGCTTTTCACATTCCTTTAGCCCTTCACATCATCTAAATAATAATGAGTTACAGCATTCTTTGTAGTCTATCAAATGAATGACTCCAAGCAGAAGATCCTGTTACTAAACAAGTATTTAGCGCCCTCTACAGCCTTTATTTGTTTTAGCACCTACAGTTGGAAAACTGTCGCAATAGTAAATGCTTGTATAGTTTTATTAAGTTTGTCATAGTAGTAGTAGACTTTTTTTTTTTTTTTTAACTTCAGTTACAAAATAAAAAAAATGATAGAAGAACATCAATGGGAACGCACACACTCAGTCTGTTCTTTGGAACAGTTATTGTCCGTTATGGTCATTCTATGACAGACCACTGCAACAGACGTAACGGCAGTAGTAGGAACTATCCTAATTCTATGATATCTGCATATCTTGACCCCTTTCTGCATTTAAATGGACATTCTTGTTGCTACTTTTTAATTTAAGTAAACCCAAGTTGCAGATTTATTAATGTTGAATTTTGCTGTGCTTTATTTTAGCTGCCATTTTGTGCTCCGGTGGTCCTAGCGCAGTCTGTTGAAAATGTCTGGAGCACCTGTCGGGCCAACAAGCAAAAGCGGCATCTTCTGGAGGCATTGTGGCTTAGCTGTGGTGGAGCAGGCATGAAAGTTTGGCTTCCTTTGTTTCCCAGAGATCATCGTAAACCACATTCCTTTCTGTCCAGACGGATAATGCTGCCTTTTCACATAAACATCTACCCACTTGCAGTACTGTTTGAAGATGCTCTGGTTCTTGGAGCCATTAATGAAACTGTGGCTTATGACTGTTTGAACAACCTTGACTCAGCCGCTGAACATTTGGAGGTTCAGTTTCCTTACTGTATTGTAGAAAGGACCTCCCAGATCTACCTCCACCACATCCTAAGACAGCTGTTAGTCAGGAATTTAGGAGAGCAAGCATTGCTCTTAGCCCACTCTTGTGCCTCTTTACCTTATTTCCCACATGTGCTAGAACTCATGCTCCATGAAGTATTGGAAGAAGAAGCTACCTCAAGGGAACCCATTCCCGACCCACTACTTCCCACCGTGGCTAAATTCATTACAGAATTTCCACTCTTTCTTCAGACAGTGGTGCACTGTGCTCGGAAGACAGAGTACGCTCTATGGAATTACCTGTTTGCTGCTGTAGGCAATCCTAAGGACTTGTTTGAAGAGTGCTTAATGGCTCAGGACCTTGACACGGCTGCCTCTTATCTCATCATCCTCCAGGTAGTCTTATGTAACATACATTGCATTTTATTACATTATATGTTGTTTAAACCTGAAATTTCTTGCAGATATCTAAAAATGTGAATGACTTATGTATTTGAATGTATTTTGAGTGGTTATGGGGTCATCCTCTCTAGCACTACAAAATGACATAGGTACAATAGTAAGATATTACTTCTGTTGCAGCCTACATGTATTTGAGGATTAAAGTTGTCTGTACGCAGGACTTTTTTTTTTTTTTTTTTTTTAAATCTTGTTATTTTTGTAAATGGGCAATGAAAACGGATAGTAGGTTTCCTTTTACCAGTAAAGATGAAACTGTTTTTTCTTTTAAGAATATGGAGGCAGCAGCAGTAAGCAGGCAGCATGCAACTCTTCTTTTTAACACTGCTCTGGAGCAGGGCAAATGGGATCTTTGCAGGCACATGATACGCTTTCTGAAGGCTATCGGATCTGGCGAATGTGGGACTCCTCCAGCTACTCCCACTTCACAGGTATGGGTTGCTGAGAATCCCATTTCAAAGCATCAATGTAATTTATATTTTTCTTACACTAAGCAATGGCTAATATCTAAAGGTGTCATCAATAGCTGTAAAATTGTGTGGAAAAAGTGATCAAGATTTAAGAAATCGGTTCTGGCAGTGTTGTATTTGCATCTCTTTGGCTTCAATATTTATTCTTATGCTGTGTCAGCCCAGTCAGCTGTGTATCAAATAGACACCAAGGTACTTTTCACAGCCTAAAGCTACATTCACATGAACATTGTGCAAAACATTCGTGAATAGTGTACATTTTCACGGTGGTTTTTCACAACTGGTTTCATGGATTTCTAAAATCTGTGTATAGAGGGAAGTGTTAAAACTGGTAAAAATAGAACATAACTTGATTGTCTATTACAACAGACTGTCATAATATCAGTTATTTGAATAGCTTCCATTCAAATGCATGAATTTTTATTCAACCATTTGACGTCACACGGCTGACATACCACATACTGTTGTGTGAATATAGGCTTAACTGCTGCTATTCAGGTTAGATTGGTCTGGCAGGTAGAAGCATTAGCTGTGGAAAGTATCATGAGGCACAGAAGTAGTTTGAGTCTTCCATCTTTTTGGTTACACAATATTGGAGTACAGCAGAAAAAAAATTTCAGATCATTTATTGTACTGTAGTTCATGTTGTCAATGGAAGAGTTTATGTTCAAGTATAGCTTTGACTTTAGGCTGACTACAAGCACGTAATGTTCTCTCTCTCCTTCCTATCACCACTATCGTAGTTGAAACAATTTTTTTTTTTTTTTTTTAAATGTAGATTGTGAGCCCCTTATAGGGATCACAATGTACTTTTCTTTTTCTTTTTTTTTTTTTTTTCCTACCAGTATGTTTTTGTGGAATGGGAGGAAATCCATACAAACTCCTTGCAGATGGTTTTTTGCCCTTGGTGGGATTTGAACACCAGGACTCCAGGGCTGCAAGACTGCCGTGCTAACCACTGAGCCACCGTGTGGCCCCGGAGTTGAAACAATTTGTACCTGGCATTTCCTAGTAGACTGTCGCCATCTATGAACATTCTTAATATTCACCCGATATTAATGGCATATTCTCTTGAAATCATGTTTTTTTTGGCGTTGTAGTGTATCTGAATCTTGCCTGATTTTAAAATTCTAAACAAATATAATAAAAATACTAGGAGTACTTTCCATGTACTTACAAGTTTTTCCTATGGTTAAAAGAATGGGTTGCACCTTGTTAATTGTCAGATTATTTGGACACAGAATTTTTCAATTAATTGGTATGAATCATAAATTATATGTAAAAACAGACAATGTACTGAACTGTTCTTGTGAATGATGAAAATTCTGGCTTTTCCTAGATGTGAAAGACATAGTTTTTTGTTATATTATATTTTATACTTTTTTGTTTGTTTTTATTCTACAGGAACCAAGTTCTGCTGGTGGTTTTGAGTTCTTTAGAAACCGCAGCATAAGTTTGTCCCAGTGTGCTGAGAATCTTCCAGTTGGAAAGTTCAGTCTTCAGAAAACTTTTAGTATGCCTTCTGGCCCTGGTGGCAAACGGTAAGAAATATACTCTGAAGCCTTTAGATTGTAGAGCCAAGCTCTTCACAGTATGCAGTCACTTTTACAATTCGAAAAGGCAAAGTGATTTCAGCCTGCTCATTGATGGTTTGCAAATCTGTAAATCTATCTGAGCCGGGTTATAGCACTATAGCAATTACCTATTGCTAGCATCCCTTTCAATTATCCGGGAATGTCTAAGAGGCTTGCCGAAACAGAGGTGACCTACCAAACTTTCAGAAGAGGAGGCAAACCCCCTGGACTTAGCAGTATTCGCCTGAATCAGTCTGCTCTTTGTTGTTTCATATGTGACGTTGACATGTTATGGACTGGTCACATCGCAAAATGAGGGTGGTGACCTGCACATTGAGATGCTTAAGTCACACACAGGTGATTTAGTCACTGTTATTTGGTGTGAATAACTTCTATGTTCTGTTTAGGTGGAGTAAAGACAGTGATTGTGCGGAGAACATGTACATAGATATGATGTTGTGGAGGCATGCTCGAAGACTGCTGGAAGAAATCCGATTAAAAGACCTTGGCTGCTTCTCTGCACAGCTGGGATTTGAGCTGATAGGCTGGCTATGCAAAGAGCGCACACGAGCTGCACGGGTGGAAGATTTTGTTACTGCCTTGAAGAGGCTTCATAAGGATTTCCTTTGGCCTTTTCCAGTTATACCAGTCTCTTCCATCAGCTCTCCGTTTAAGAATGGCAAATTCCGGACAGGTGTGTTGGCTATAGTTGTCAAATTTTTCTCTATTCTGGAAAATACATTTTTGTATCTGTAGCTGGAGATACATGTTTAAATGGTTGTTACTGTGCAGTCAGATTATTTTGACAGAAAGCAACTCCTCTGTGTTATATAAACCACCATATCATTTTGTAAAACTCTCGGCAAAGCCATTCTCCATTTTAATAAGCCTAAACTGTTGTCCTGTTGCTAATATCTACAGTAATTGGAGAGCAGATATTAAAGTCCCAGTCTACTGATAACTTCTTGGATGTGGACAGCGGTGTTCCGAGCGTTCCTCGAAGTCACACCTGGATGGGAAGTATAGGAACAGCTCATCGAGAAATGGACACTGCCTCATCTCACAGCCCTCATACACAGGATGCACTCCTTTCTCCTTTATTAAATAAAGGTATGTAGTGATATGTTCCTTTTTATATTCTATTCTCTAGTCTCGCCTTTCCAGAAGTACAGAACCTCTTGATAGTATAAAACCTCAGCACCTTGGAAGTAAAATTGTAAGCAGGTTCTCTTTACCGAAATCCTCTAGATATTTCTGAAGTGTAAATACTCGTAATTCTTTATTAAATAACAATTATGGAGCATCACTTCTTAAATTTGTATATTGTACCTTTCCTCTGTTATACCAAAGTAATGCTTGTAAAAAAAAAAGAAAGAAAAGAAAAAAAAAGGGCAAGGAAAGAAACCAACCAGGTCACTGGGTGCTTAAAAATGGCTGGAATAATCTGGTTAGTTGGTATGCTGATAGATCAGGCTTTGGCTTTTATGATTGTTTCTCAAAAAATGAAATCTTAGTCTTGTGTCTGTATTAGACCAGGGCTACATTGCTGCATTTTGTATGTAGTGTTATCAAATGATTTTAACTATTGAGCTTACAGCTGCAGTCCAAATAAGTGCATTGAGTTGTATGCAATCTTGTGGTCTTCAGCTGTCACTCGCTAGTTAAAAATCAATCACTCGCACTGCAAAAAGTCGCAGTCTAGCATAGCCTTACTAAATACTCGAATTACCCATTATGGTGTTCTTACTCGTAGAAAAGGTGGACAGGGCATTCAGTGAAGACTCTGAGAAAAGATGCTTCAGAATTCTTTTTCATAGAAAATGCAATCATTTATTGCTAGGTTCACACTAGGGTTTGGGCCTCAGTAGGAGACTCTGTCCCCCATTCTGCTTAAAATCAGTGGACAGAAAAGTCCTGCAGGGAGGACTTTTCTCTCCACCATTGTTGGTAGAAACTGAGCGGACCCCATCTTGATCTTTGTGTAACCCGTTTTTGATCGGATAGGGTTTACTTCTTTAGGGTCCTCAAGCAGACCCAAAGGATGGAAAATGGAACACTAGTGTTACTTCGACATGTAGAAAAAGTCATGTTTCAGTGTCATAGTAAAAGTTCGTTAGCACATATAAAAGACTGAAAATACCATATTACAAGACTGCATCTCAATTCGGATATATTTAACTTTACACAATCCCTTTAACGTTAGACCTCATAATTGCAGTGTTGAATCAAATTCCCTTACCCCACTCCATACTGTAACTTATTGTGGACTTTGTTTTCTATGTTTTTGAATTTCTGTATTCATAGGGGACGAATGTAGCATTGGTTCAGCCACTGACCTCACTGAAACAAGTTCCATGGTAGATGGGGACTGGACGATGGTGGATGAGAATTTCTCCACCCTAAGTCTGACGCAGTCAGAACTAGAACACATTTCAATGGAGTTGGCCAACAAGGGACCTCACAAATCTCAAGTCCAACTACGGTATGTGGTAGTAGATAATTGCAGCTGAAAGAAAGTGTCCACTCATTGGCAAAAAATAAAAAAAAGAATAACTCTCCAAGAAGTTGGTGGAATCAAATGAAATGTAATGAATGTAACTATATGTAAGTGGTTACAATATTAGAGTGAAAGGAGAAATTTCAGTAAAATTGTACAATTGAAAGGAGATTCTAGTACAAAGTTGGTCCTAGCCTGGATGCAAAATGAGATATGGTTGAACATGGAGGAATACAGGTTCTGTATAGCATTATGTGGCACATTTATCCATAGATGTTGCAGCTGCATCTGCAAATACTGCACTTGTTGTCCCATCTGGTACCATAATTGCCCAATTGGCGATAAATCTAGCAACCAGGGAAGCCAAGGAAGTATTGCAGTCTGGCAGAAGCAATCCCCAATGCATGCGTGACCAATTGTCAGTCTACCCAGATTATCACACCAGCAGTTGGTGCAGTGTGTTTTCTAACAGCATAGGAAGGATTGAAGCTCACCACAAGGCTTTCATACTTGAACCCGGTTATTACATAAGTCAAAAGCTGGGTTTGTCACTAAAGAACTATACATTTCCTGTCCATAGCACTCCAGGTCTCTACTGCAGATTAAGGCAATGGTAAATGGCTGTCAGTGGCAGGAAATAAAATGGCTGCTGTGACACTTAATTTCCTTCTGCAAAGTGCCTAGGAATGGCCCAAGCAAAGACAGTGAAAATGAGCATGCCTCCTGTGTCTGGTTAGTAGACAAGGAAACTGGAAGCTGCACATGCATGTCAGTGGATCAAACAATCCTCCCTACTGGTGATCTGTCTGTGTAATCCCGAGTCTGTTCACCATCTCTGCCTGCCTTCACATAATCATTGCTCCCAACACCAAGGCCTAGATGGCGGGCAATCTATTAAACCGACCATCCTCCTTCTCTTTGAGAGGAGGTGCATCACTAAACAAAGTTTGTCAACTTTGCAGAATGTCTTCTGGTGTATCAAAGATGTATGTCTAGCAGTCACCAAAAAGTACACTACCCAAAAGTAGCATTTGTGAACATTTTTATAGAGCAAGAATCCATGTCTAATCACACCACATTTAATCATTTATATCTCTGCCAGCCTGTTGCGTTCACATCGGCATTGTGTAGTCCATTGCTCAGGTCTGTCAGACAATCAGAACAACAGACAGGCGAACCGCTGAAACCGCAAACAGTGGTGTCCGGGGGACCCCTTTTACTACAGTGGAATCTGTTGGGTGTCTGTTCTTTTAAACTGAAAATACTTGCAGCACTTTTTTGTCCAGTGATTTTTCGATGTTCCAAAGGAAACTGTGATACATATCTGAACCCAGCCTTAGATATAACTGCATGCTAAATTTTGCAGCAATCTGACATTTCTATCTGGGTGAGATGTATGTAGGTATTTATTTTATTTTAAATAGTCTATTCATAGGAAATTCCATTGAGACTTATTTGTATATACAGTATGCATACAGTATTTTATGATTACTGTCTTTCCATAGCACTGTAAGTCTAATGAAGCTGTTTATTGTTTTTATATTCTAGTTACCTGTTGCATGTCTTCATGGAGGCAGGCTGCCTAGAGTGGTGTGTGATCATTGGTCTTATTCTACGAGATTCTTCAGTCATTAACCAAGTGTTAAACTTTTTGCAATGCCCTGAAGTTGCAGAGGAGATGTTACAGGGCATTCAGAATGGAATCCAGGCTGTGGATGTCTGGGCACTCAATGACTGGTGAGTTTAAACACTTAGCCGCAAAGCTCTTATCATGGTCTTGCATTGTAGCAGAACCCCTTGCCATACTCTGACATACATATGTCATTGTATGCAGTTCCATAAAGGGCTTTTCCATCAGTGAAACTGCATGCTCATCAACACTCCATTCACATGGATCACTTGGGGTAACTTGTGAGCACTTGTATTCTTGTTCCCTGGGAGTCTGTATAGTAAGAAAACCCTTCAATGCACAGTAGCGTACAGTTATGTCATGGCGACCTTACAGGCCCATCTGCTGTGATTTGACATCTGCAGTGTTGCCTTAAAACTGGAAGACCTTTATCCTGTTATCACTGGCATTGGGCTTACACCTGGGTATGTCTATCTGTTCTTCTGGTCCATCGGAAAACTGGAAAAATGGGTCTGTTCTGTGAAGGGCACAAATGAACTATTATATGGTCTGTCGGATATATGTCATTTTAACTTAAATTGCTGGACAAAAAAGTCTGACTTGCAGGATTTTTTTCCTCCAGCAATTTTAGACAGAGCTGGGACCCCAGCCTCATCTGTTTGTGACTGTTGTTTCATGTTATGTTCTGCATTTCTCTGCAGCCCTGGATACAAGCCATTTCTAAACATAATAAAACCTCAACTTCAGAAGCTAAGTGAAGTCGCAGTGGAACAAGTGCAACCTGAAGCTTTTCAGCCCACAGTCATCTCAAAGGTCACCGAGCAGTCTAGTCCCAGAGCAGAGGATAACCGCAGCTCCACCAGCCACAGTACCAGCCCTCAGAGTGACACAGGCAGCTGTAACGTCAGCAGACATGAGGAGAATGTGTCAAGACAAGAGCAAGACGAAGCTCTTCAAGAGGGAAGTTATGACTGCGTTATCTCTTAAAGCTGAGGGAACTTCTCAGGCTGCAAACACAACAGTATTATGGACTGCATCAATGTGGCTGGTCACAAAGCTGACAGTTTTAATGGGTGTGAAAACAACTTCATTTTCTCAGTGGTTTCCAAGAAACCATAACTCAGCAAATTTAAAGCCTTATGTTTTTGTCTTGTTTTGTATATTTTTTTTTCTTAAATACATTTTTATTCTTATTAATGAGAACTTACGACAGTGTACATGTGGAATCACCTGGTCCTATACCCTGGATACAAAGCTGTGCTAAGCTGTATGATAAGAGGATAAACGTACGAGTGTGTGTGAGAAGCACAGTAAAGAGGCCTCCACTATACAAAATCTGGAAAAATTACCCATCAGTGTAAAAAGACGTGGCGCAACAGGTTATTTCACATTTGGAGCGGTTCCAGAGTATCCACTTCAACCACTTATTTATTTAATCTTCACATAACACAGCAACCGTCTTCATAAGTGTTTGGGTCTCCTCCGTTTTTGGGAGGAGTAAGAGGAATCCGTGTAGGCTGCTGGAATCTTGACTTGTCATCCAGTTTGATGGGTCAGCGGAGCAGGCTTTTGAGATTGCTGAACATTTGGGTGCTATGATCTTTCTTTCATACATCTGAGGTTTGGTATTACAGTGTAAATAATGTGCATTTTTTGTGAATACTTCTCTCTAAGCATTATAAAGATTGCAGTTTTATTATGAACTTCTAAGGTAAAGTTGCAGGTTCCTCAGCGTCAGCCTGCCACTAGCTGGAAAGCCATTTTTTTTGCACTTTGCAACGGACACGACACTCTGTAATATCACGTCATCATCAGCTACACTGTGCTTCTACAAAATCTTCATTTTAACTACTGTGACTGACCCCAGAACAAATCCTTCTGTTGTCTAGCATTTTAAATAAGGTACAATAAGGTTTTTATTTATTACCTTTGTACAATAATTCACTTGAACATAGGTGTGGTTTTTTTGGTTTCAGTTTTTTTTTTTTGTTGTAAATAAAGTCAGCAATTATGTTCCATGATATCAGCAATTTCAATTTCAGCTATAGGCAAAAATGTATTTTTGACCTTTTTAATACATCTATGACTACCACCTTATTTTACCTTCCGTAACTTATCAGTGCTTGGATGGAAAATCTGAACATACATATATGCATTGTGAAATTCTTCTCATTGTTGATGTCCCCAGATCTAAAAAAGCTAAGGCTGTATCCTTGCATTACAGTATTACGATATAGATATGTCTGTCTGTACTGTGTGATTTGAAAGAGGAGGAAAAAAAAGCATATGTATTATTTTATACAAGACATACATGTTTATTTTTATAATAGATCTATTTGATTATTATGTGGACCAAATGTTTCTAGTAACACATCTGAATGTGGTAAAAGATGAAGGGTGATGGTAACAACACAGGTTTCACAATGACTGAGGTAGCAGTGCTTGTAGCTTAGGCTACCTGCACTTGTACAGATATGATCCAGAAAATATAGACCATTTTCCCTTCATTTCCTGCACCAAATCTGGTCCAGAGACTCAGACTCCCTCTATCATAGTGATCTATGATGCTAAAAGTCCCTGCCTTCCTGTAGTTCTACTGTCTCATACATACAGTAGGCTATAGAGGAGCCACAGACTTTTAGCTCCTCGATTACCATGGTGCAGGGAGTCGGTTTCTTGATCAGGCTGTTTTCCAGACCTTTTGTTTGTGCACATATTCAGGGGTCCTTCATTACTCAATTATAGTATGAACATGTCTAACTTGTGGATAATTGAGGCTCAACAAGTCGTTATTACCATCGTAGACATTTACGACATATCCACTGGATACATCTTGTGTGTTTTATAGGTTCAAGTGCCCCATTTGTCACCCACGTTTATCTTAAGTGGGTTTTGGGGACCATCCCTTAGCAGCAATGAATAGAGCAGTAGACAAGCATGAGTGTCTCTCCCAATTAACTTCTATTGGAGTACCGAAAACGGCTGAATGCTTACTTTGCAGGGTACAGAGCTCCCTTAGGAGGCATTCACATGGAGTAACGCGGTGCTGATTCTGGCATGATAACTTGCATCAGGATCAGCACTGCAAAAAAGAATCTCATTGACTTCAATGGGTTCCGTTTAACGCGCGTAACACATTGAAATCAATGGGAGGCTTTTTATACCATTGATTTCAATGTGTTATGCACGTTAAACGGAACCCATTGAAGTCAATAGGATTCTTTTTTGCAGCGCTGATTCTAATGCGAGTTATCATGCCAGAATCAGCACTGCATTACTCTGTGTGAATGTCCCCTTAGAAATGAATGGAGAAAACCTTGCATGCATAGCCACCTATGTATTTATACTAGCCTCCAGATGGTGTTCCCCAACCTCCATCCTGAAATAGAGTTGTGGGTTCTGTTTCTAAGACAATAATGGCATATCCTCTAAACATCTGCACTTAAATAACGCCTTTGTTACTGGAGTAAATCTGAAATGTAAAGAATGTATTCCTAGAAAAAGGATTATAATAACCATTGTAGGCAAAAAAAAAAAATATATAGAATTATTGATGTTAACAGCAGTAACACTTAAGAGAAACTGTTCTAAAATTCTTTACAAACCTGTTTAAGCTCCAAATTATTTGGAGTCATTCTAAAGATTGGTGATTTCAGAAGCCCAGTACATGTCATATAAGAAGTATGTTAGAAAATGGATAATACATTGTTCTGAAACCTGTGCTTGATTTCTTATTGCCCTTTCCTCTTTTTCAATATCATGTTGGATTTTTTTTTTCTTCCAGACACATTTCTGCATTCTCCTACAGTCTAGGGACAAACATCTGGAGATTGTTACATTGCTCAATGCACAATTCTGTCAGACACTAATTCAAATAAGTGCAATAAATTATTAACGTAATAAAGCTATCATAACTTGCTTTTCAATACATCTGACTTGTAGTTGTTTTGTTTTTTATTTGACCTTCATTTTTGTAAGTGTTGCTTATAGGAATTCCATCATATGCAAACTGTGTTATAAAGAGGTAATTGCTCATCGGGTGAACCATTTTGATAGGCACACCACCTATCCATGGCTTGTATGTGGTATTGCAGTTTAACCTGCATTCTGTGTAGAAAGAGTTTTATTTTTTATTTTTATTTTTTTGCTTAAAGGCGCTCTATCATTGGGAAAAGTCATTTTTAACTAAGCACATACATACATAGCCTTTAGAAAGGCTATTTCACACGTACCTTTTGTATGTAAATCACCTCAGTAGTTTTTGAATGACCCGTTTTTATTCCGATGCTAATTAGGCTCCAGCGAGCACTGGAAGTCTCAGTAGCACTCCTCTCTATATGCTGTGTGTGTGTGAGCAGGGAGAGGAGTCAGAAGGAACAGAAGCCTGTGCTGTATACACATGAGAGAGACAGTGCTTGCTGAGATTTCCGGGTGCATGCTGGAGGCTAATTAGCATGTGAATACAAACGGGCTCATTCAAAACTACTGAGACTATTTACATACAAAAGGTAGGTGTGGAATAGCCTTTCTAAAGGCTATGCAAGTATGTGCTTAGTTAAAAATGACTTTCCCAATGATAGAGCCCCTTTAACCCCTTCCCGACATGCGCTGTAATAGTACGGCGCATGTCGGGTCTGTAACTATGGCGACCACCATAGCCACAAAGTGTCTACTGCTTTAAGCCTCCCCGGACCGATCGGAGGCATTAACCCCTCCGGCGCCGGAGGTGTCATTTTCCCGGCAGCGCATGGGCGCCGCCATTTTGCCGGTGATCACCGACTCCTGGAGCATGCTCCAGGGCCGACGTCACGTTGCCATGACAGCCGGGAGCCTTTACAAGGCTCCCAGGCTTGTCTGCAAATTCTCTCTTTTGCAGGCTGGTCTATGCAGCCTGCAAAAGAAAGGATGATTTATTGCAATGCATTAGCATTGTAATGCATTGCATTAGTGATCAGACCCCCTGGGGTTCAACACCCCTAGGGGGTCTAATAAATGCAAAAAAAAAAATTTAAAGTAAAAAAAAAAAAATATAAAAAGTATTAAAAGTTCAAATAAACCCCCCTTTCCCTAGAACACATATAAAAGTAGTTAAAGGGGCTCTATCAGCAAAATCATGCTGATAGAGCCCCACATATGCGTGAATAGTCTTTAAAAAGGCTATTCAGGCACCGCTAATGTTATATTAAACTACCCTACCCCCACCCCCCCCCCCCCATTTTAAAATAATAACCTAAAAAAGAATGTGCTCTACTTACGGATCGTGCACGCTGGGCGGGCATTCAGGGTGTGTCTTCATCTTCCTCCACGCCTCTTCTTCCTCCGATGTCCTCCGGTCCCGTCCTCCTCCAGCGCTCGCGACGGACATTGATAAAAAAAAAAAAAAAAATAGCCTGGGCGCATGCGCAGTAGCCGTAGTAGAAGCCGCATGCTACTGCGCATGCGCCCAGGCCATCAATGTCCGTTCGCGAGCGCCGGAGGAAGACGGGACCTGAGGACATCGGAGGAAGAAGATGCGTGGATGAAGATGAAGACACACCCTGAATGCCCGCCCAGCGTGCACGATCCGTAAGTAGAGCACATTCTTTTTTAGGTTATTATTTTAAAACTGGGGGGTAGTTTAATATAACATTAGCGGTGTCTGAATAGCCTTTTTAAAGGCTATTCACGCATATGTGGGGCTCTAGCAGCATGATTTTGCTGATAGAGCCCCTTTAAAAACTGTGAAACACATACACGTTAGGTATCCCCGCGTCCGAAATCGCCCGCTCTACAAATCTATAAATATATTTTTCCTGTTCGGTAAACGCCGTAGCGGGAAAAATAGTCAAAAGTGCCAAACCGCAGTTTTTTCACTGATAAAAATTTGAATAAAAAGTGATCAAAGCAATAACATTTCCCGAAAATGGTAGAACTACAAAGTACACCCGGCCCCGCAAAGAAAGACGCCCTATGCATCCCCGTACAATTGCGTATAAAAAAAAGTTACGGCCATCGGAATATGGCGACTTTTAGAAAAAAAAAAATTAACAGTTTTGGATTTTTTTTTTAAGGGGTCAAAATGTAAATAAAACCATATAAATTTGGTATCCCTGGAACTGTACCGAAACACAATACAGGGGACATGTCATTTTGGCTGCACAGTGAACTCCGTAAAACCAAAGCCCGTAAGAAAGTCACAGAAATGCATTTTTTCTTCAAATCCACCCCATTCTGAATTTTTTTTTCCTGCTTCCCAGTACATTATACAGAATATTAATGGTGGCATCATGAAGAAAAATTTGTCCCGCAAAAATTAAGACCTCATATGGCTCTGGGAGCGGAGACATAAAAAAAGCTATGGGGTTTAGAAGGAGGGGAGTCAAAAACGAAAAATGAAAATCAAAAAATGCCATCGGTGGGAAAGGGTAAAGGGTCTAATAGAGATAGCAAGTATGTACATTCCCCAAACATCATTTATTTTATGCATCAGCATATTACACAGAACTAGGCGTCCCATTGGAACAAAGGAAGAGAGCAAATCCAGCAGCCGATTGCACCAAAAGTAAAATGTAACTTTTAATTAAATAAGCATCTTACAAAGGTATAAAAACACATGGGAAAAGAAACCCCATGTGATTACCGGAATCCTGGCTAAAGGTATCACATTGTGGGGATAACGTCTATCCTTAGGGAGAGACCACCTTCTCAGGTGTGTGGAGACTTATACAGCCATAGTTGCTCCACTGCAAAGGAACATGGGAAGAACATGCAAATCTGTCTCCCAAGATGTAAACAGGGAGACAGTGCCTCTGTTATGCTGCCCTCTGTAGCAAGCACCCTGAACAACATGCCCAACTTCCCAGAAGCCTTTACTGCTTGATGCGAGGTTATAACTAAATCTAGGCTGCGCTGATGAAGTCCAAAGAGACAGAAACGGTGCCTTCCGTAGCTGAGAAATTGATTTGGTTATAACCTCGCATCATGCAGTAAAGGCTTCTGGGAAGTCGGGCATGTTCAGGGTGCTTGCTATAGAGGGCAGCATAACAGAGGCACTGTCTCCCTGTTTACATCTTAGGAGACAGATTTGCATATTCTTCCCATAAAGGTATCACATCAGCTTAGTGTGACTAAGACCTGCTTGGCAGACCTTGTTTTCCCAGATTCAGAAGATGACAAAGAAAAATTTCAACTAGATAGGCATCTTAGATCCAGGAGGGCGTCTCTGAAACATGAGACTAAACATCATGTTGATGTGCAAGGAAAACTTTCTCACACCTTTGGAGGCAGCAGGGCTGGGTAGCAGCCAGCTTAAGATTCTGCCCAAGATCTATGGAACCAGAAGAACTGTAACTTTTAAAGAGGACTTTTCATCAGATTGGGCACAGGCAGTTCTATATACTGCTGGAAAGCTGACATTGCACTGAATTCAGCGCACTGTCAGCTTTCCCGATCTGTGCCCCGGGTAAAGAGCTATCAGTCCCGGTACCGTAGCGATTTACAGTCAGAAGGGCGTTTCTGACAGTTAGTCAGGGACGCCCTTCTGCCCAGCAGCGCCTATCGCGCTGCACAGTGTGAGTGGGGAGGAACGCCCCCTCCCTCTGCTCACAGTGCTCGCCCATAGACGAGTATTATCAGGAGAGGGAGGGGGCGTTCCTCCCCGCTCCACAGCACAGCGCGATAGGCGCCGCGAGGCAGAAGGGCGTCCCTGGCTAACTGTCAGAAATGCCCTTCTGACTGTAAAGTGCTACGGTATCGGGACCAATAGCGCTTTACCCGGGGCACAGATCAGGAAAGCCGACAGTGCGCTGAATTCAGCGCACTGTCAGCTTTCCAGCAGTATATAGAACTGCCTGTGCCCAATCTGATGAAAGGTCCACGTTAAGGTTTTTGTCCCTTTTTTTTGTTGTTGTTTATAATTAGAGATGAGCGAACACTGTTCGGAACAGCTGTTCTGAACAGCACGCTCCCATAGAAATGAATGGAAACGGCCAGCCGCCGGCAAAGTCTGCGTACCAGGTGCTTCCATTCATTTCTATGGGAGCGTGCTGTTCGGATCGGCTGTTCCGAACAGTGTTCGCTCATCTCTATTTATAATGCTTTTGTTTAGCCTCCTTTTGTAACTACTGAATGTTTTGTATTAAAGCATTCCCTGTAATGTTGGTTCCTGTATGTTCTACAGATCCATTGCCTTTAAGTGTGTTTGCTGTTTGACTGTTAGACAAATGTGTATGCGAGTTGGGTTCCTAGTAGCCAAATCAGTACATGTATCCCTGGTACACGCTGCCACCACCTACTGATTTGGTATAGTAGAAAATTCACTCATGTTTGCACATGTCTCTTTAACAGTCAGATGGCAACACACTTTAAGGGTGCGTTCACACAATGTAAAATGGAGCACAAGCTGGCACGTATACGCGTGTCAGCATTTTGCGCGCTCAAAAAAATCCCATTGATTTCAATGGGAGTTACGAGCGTATATGCCGCGTTATTTTGCGCCCGTAATTCTTGCGGGCGCAAAATAACGCAGCGTATACACTCGTAACTCCCATTGAAATCAATGGGATCTTTTTGAGTGCGCAAAATGCTGACACGCGTATACGTACCAGCTTGCGCTCCATTTTATATCGTGTGAACGCACCCTAAGGCTGAGGAACCACGCTGCAAAAACAGCCTTTTTTTTTTTTGTTGTTGTTGCAGATTTTGCAAGGGGTTTTTTTGAGTCAAAGTCAAAAATGGCTACAAAATGGGAATATAGGAAGTACTTATAGTGGCATGCAAAAGTTTGGACACCCGTGATCAAAATGATTGTTATTGTGAAGAGTTAAGCAAGTTGAAGAGAGAATGATCTTCTAAAGGCATAACATTACAGATGACACATTCACAATATAGTTTTTTGGGAAAAAAATTCATATTTTACATTTTCAAAATAACAAAAAATGGCAACTTAATTGATGTGATCAATTTGGCTCCCTGAAAGCTGTTGTAAGTAGGAATAAGTAGAAGATGGATCGCTACTGTTTTATGTTTTCCATTTTACACCAGGCCCTGCCTGCTCTTAAGACTCACCAAACTTAGTTTAAGGATCGGGAATTATGGAAACCAACTTTTTTTTTTTTTTCCCTTCTTGCTCTTTTTTTTTTTTTCCCCTTCTTGCTCTTTTTTTTTTTTTCCCCCTTCTTACTTTCCCACAGGCACCTGCACTTGCAGCATGGAGTAATATAGGAAGACACTAGTATAACCGTTTTCTGTAAAGACATGATAATCGCTCTGTAGATGGGCCTATGAGTTTCCAAATAATTCTGCTTCTGGTGTCAATACAAGCAGGGGGGATTCAGGTGGTGGTTCCTGGTTTGTTTTGTTTAATTTTTACGGTTGTAGCCTGTTGTCATTGTGCACACCTCTATAATTGGTTTGGGGTAAACATGCAGTATTTTTCAAGTACCTAGTGAACGAACTACTTTGTGTATTATATACTACTGATGTGTATTCTGGCTTTTAATGATGACAGGGAGAAAGCCTGGAGATTGTGTGGGGACACCAAAAGGCGCTTGCTGACATGGTTATTTTCTCAGCTCTCCAAACATGGACAGTGATCAAAGATGAACCAAAAAAACCAAACACATTTATAGTATTTGCACAGTAATCTGAGACACAGAAGACTCCGATCATTGCTCCAAGCCCTTAGCCATCTCCAGCCACTGAGAACAGGGAGCATTTACTTCTCTCAGTGGTATGATGCCATCCAATGGAGTACCGTAAAACGGCAGATGTACTGGAATAAATCCCTTTAGTGATTATTTTTTGTTTGTTTTAACTGTAAAAGGCATACTGGCCGTCAATAGGGGGTTAAACCATTGCAAGCGGTTTTTGATATGCTTTGAGGTGTTGCAATGGATATCAATACAACAGATATTACAATTGTTTCTCAATTTGGTCATAAATTTTACAAGTTTATTGCGATAACTGAAACAGAAAATAAGGCGCTCTGTGGAAAAATTTTAGCAGCTGATGCAGTAATTTAACAGATAACATGGTTATAGAGGAGTTATACAGCCATAAAAAGTTTACAACAAATGTCACAAAATATAGATCTGGTCAGCAAATCACATAGAATTCAAGTATGAACAAAACAGTCAATTAAAATCAAATGAATAAAACAAAAGATACAAGCAGAAAACTAATCCTCATGCAGAATGGGATACATCCATGCATTTCAGAGCATTAAAGGAGTTACCTCCTAGCCAGTGACTAAAATGCTGATCAACGGGAACCTCCACCGATCACATGATGGGAGTCCCATTGCCCCACCTGAACTGAGTGGCAGGCCACACGTATGCACAGCTGCTCCATTCACTGTCTCTGGAACATCTTCTCTCAAGGGTGCATTCACATGAAGGAAAATGGTGCTGAATTTGGTGTGGAAATTCAGCCCTCAAAAAAAAAAAAAAAACACCTCATTGACTTCAATGAGTTCCTTTTTCTGCTAGCAGACTTTCAGTTCTTTGGCAAGGAAAAAATCTGCTTCTGGAATTAGGAAATTTGCCAATTACACGTGGATTTTCTGCCTCCCGTCCGTTTTTGCAGGCAGAATCCGCCTGAAGTTTTTTGTTTGTTTTTTTTCCACGTTAGCAGAAAAAAATCCGCTAGTAGGAGGAAGAGAAAACAAAAAAAAAAAAAAAGCTAGCAGAACCCATAGACCTTTATGGGGAGGCATTTTTTCCCACGTGGATTCTGACACGGATTCAGTGCCAAAATCCTCGCCAGAAAACTGTGCATGGACCCTAAAGGTTAGTTCACACGGTGGCAAGGAGGCGGATTTTGACAGCGGATTTCGCCTCAAAATCCACCTCCATACAATGGTCTATGGAGACCACTAGCGGCAAAAAAGCAGCAAGCTGCCCTTTCTTTAGGCGGATTCCGCGGCTCGCAACCTCTGGAGTTGGCCCATTCATTTGAGCCAACTCCGGAGGGGGAGGCCACGACTGCGATGGGCATGGCAGGCGGGTTTTGACCCGAGAGTGACGCTGCTCCCCGCGTCACTCTCGGTGCCAAAATCCGCCCCCTGTGTGAACGAGTCCTAAGGGTAATGACTTTTTTTTTTTTTTTTTTTTTCCCCACTAGTGGAAAAACTTCGCTAGTGAAAAAAAAAAAAAAGCTAGCAGAACACAGAACTCTATGGTGAGGCTTTTTTTAGAGGCGGATTCTGACGCAGATTCAGCAAAATCCTTGCCAAAAAAACTCTGTGTGCAATTGATCCTTATAGCTATATGTTGTCTTTTATCACTCCTAGAAATCTAAGAATAAACTGACAACTGGCAAAGAAGGATTTGTGACAGCACTCCAAACAATTATATCCAGATAATTAGTCACATCATAGGAAAAAAAAAAATGTATACCATAATTCAGTTTTCCAATACTACTGCAACATTTCAGTAGTAAGTCCCTTCATCAGGCATAGGCATAGGAGTTGAAGGACATGTGACGCCTCAAGACTAGAGATGAGCGAAGACTGTTCGGATCAGCCCATAGAAATGAATGGAAGCACCTGGCACGGCGACCGGCAAAGTGTACGTGCCAGGTGCTTCCATTCATTTCTATGGGAGCGTGCTGTTCGGAACGGCTGATCCGAACAGTGCTCGCTCATCTCTACTCAAGACCCATCAAGAAATTCCTCCACATGACCACCCCAATTAATTTTTTTTGAGACGTCACATCGCCTTGCACTCCTATGCCTGATGGAGGGACTCAATCCCAAAACATTGCAGCAGTATTTTATAACTGAATTGTATACGCTTTCCTATGATCTGACTACTGATAATAAGTCATCTGCCGCTAATTCTTTGGAGCGTCATCACAAATCCTTCTTTATACATTGAATTGAGAGTTTGGTCAGTTCCTACAGTGATCGTGCACCCAATGATTTTGTGTCAGTCAAGCATTGCCCTACACCCTTTCTCTTGTTCTAAACTGACAACTGGGAGATACTTTATTTATTATAAAATGTGTGTACTTATGCAGTCAAGCCTGGTAAATGAGAAAGGCTTAGCCAAAACACATCTTGCAGTAACACTTGCATTTTTATATATAAGCACAGAATCAATGAAATGAGTGCCAGGATTCTTCTGGTAGGTACGGCCGAAATAACTGGACAGGGTCAGACTCTGCAGGGACACATCCTGTGCTGGTAATACTCGGTTATCAATTTATTCATACATTTATAATAGGAATAGCAGAGGAACAATACACTATGTACTACAACACAAATGCCATAAAGAGCAGACAGGTTGAGTTTATTAAAAAAAAAAAAACACAAATTTTTGGATAAATCAATAGTGCAGAGAGAGAGAGAATTAAATGAGTTATTTCTGTTGGAATCTGTGTTGTGAAATAGAATTGTCTCGCTCCTTTGAGGAACTCCTTATTTCCCCCTCACCATAGACTTCTATTGTACAGATTTGATCAGTGGCAGTAGGTGACAAATAAGTGAAGCGACAGGCACTATGGATGTATGCAAAATAAAAAAATAAAGTTTAGCAGACAGGCTTAAGTGCAAAACCATGTGGCCATTAACAACTAACAATTTTAACAGTCTAACAGACTGTTAGCAGCAATTTGAGATATGGCAGTGATTGACCCCTAAAAAAAATATATAAAAAAAAAAAAATATTCAGAAACATTTATCCTGAGGTATTAACTCCTTTAAAAATGTAATAAAAAAAAAAAAGAAAAGAAATAATCCTCATTTATTTTTATTGATTAGGTGATTCATGATACAGAAATTTTTCATATTAATTTGAATTTTTATTTATTTTTTTTAGAGAGGTTGTCCTGACATGCTTTTATAGTGTGTGCATATACTTAGTAAAACAGATCAGAAATGCAGCATCTTTTCTCATAAATCTGAATTGTGCTTGCTCCCAGTTATCTCCCATGGAAATGTATGAATAAATGGACAACTGAAATTTCTGTGACTTTGCTAATGGCGGGTGTCTCTCTGATACTGTTCGGACTGGCTGAGCAGTGCTATAGGGTAAAGACACATATGCTGGTGGTGCTGGATCTATTAGGGTGCATGCACACTACGTAACGCCGGGCGTGTATGAGAGCCGTACACGCCGGCATTACGGCAGACTGCCGAACACTTCCCATTCACTTCAATGGGAGCGCTCGTAACAGCGGCGTTTACGAGCGCTCCCATTGAAGTGAATGGGAAGTGTTCGGCAGTCTGCCGTAATGCCGGCGTGTACGGCTCTCATACACGCCCGGCGTTACGTAGTGTGCATGCACCCTTAAGGTGCATTCACACTGAGTAAACGCTAGCTTATTTTGTAGAGTAAAATTACACTTGTAAATTTTGCTATCCCATTGACTTCAATGACATTTTACAGGCGTATTTTTTACAGGCGTATTTTTACACTTGTAAAAAAATATCATTGAAGTCAATGGGATAGCAAAATTTACAAGTGTAATTTTACTCTACAAAATAAGCTAGCGTTTACTCAGTGTGAATGCACCCTTAGACTGTTAAATCTATCACAAGAGTAATAAAAGAAGGGCACAATGCAGTTTTAAGAAAAGACGCTCCAGCAATGAAGTTTCATAGCAACTGCAAGTGTCTGCTATAGGAGAATTAACATGTCCTTTTTAAATATGGCTGCAGTGGAATCCTTGTTAAATGACCAAATACAAAATCTCAAAGTGGTTTTTGGGTATTGCCTCCAGGATGTATTTTGTAAAGCTAATGTAAAGAGAGGAGCCTCTTTATGGATAAGCCAATTTCTGCTTTCCATGTATTACATCATATATGACAATGCAGGAATCAAACAGCAGCAGCTTGTAAGACACTGCACATAAACCATTAGGACTAGCTGCTCCAGTATACAGTATAATACATGCAGAACACGTAATATTAGCTTAGACCACAGACATGATGTAAACAGGGTTATTCCAGTGTGAAAAATATTACAAACTCCATATATAATGTTCTTCTTTGCATGTCAGTAACTCAAAATACGCAGAGTATATTCAAGTTCAATGTTTATCCAGAATTGTTTTCTGTGTCCTCTAGAAAATTCAGTGCAGTTTGGAGGACCTTGAAATCAACCAACTCCCCAAATATCAGAAGTAGTATCGGCGGTGGTCCACTTGTCTTTGCAAGTCGTATAGTAAATGCTTTTTCCATAATCCCTTCACCTTAGCATTGGTGCTATAGTACATGCACATACAAGCACTAGAGTGATGCTTGCACAGAAAGACATCAATACACATACTGCTTATATGAACTGACCCAGCTGGACGGAAAACTCCAGTTTGGGAATCTCTGCTGTAAAGAGTCAAGTTCAGGCGAGTGTTGATTCTCCCCAAAGAAATAATGTGAAGCAGCTGCAATGGTGACCATTCCATCGAGGTGTCCATCTGAACACTGGAAAAGAAGAATAGTCAAGAGCTATGTGATATATTACCAGACAGTTTATTAAAAAAATAAATAAAAATGGACAACCGTGCATTTATTCTCATTTTATTCACTTTCTGTTTTTCTCTCCTTTTTTAAAAAAATTTTTACCGTTCAATATTCCTGTTTAATATTTTTCCGTTTATGGAAACAAACTCTACTTTCTATTTAATATGACAAGTAATATGACATACGAAATGATATACGAGAAGCTGGAGGAAGTTAAAAAAAAAAAATAAACTCAGGGTGGAATTGTAAATAAAATCACAGATGTGCCATTTTCTGGCAGTTTTTGTTTTTTGCCATATTGAGACACTTGTAACCTTACTCTATTTCTATGTAAGCCCCCTGGCATACGACCACATGAATGCTCAGTGCGCTAACCAGGTTTTTTTGAGGGTTTTTTGTGGGCCCGCTTCCACGGCTCCTATTTTTTTGAATGAAAGGGGCCACAGAAACACGGCCAGTACACGGGTGGCACACGGATGACATCCATGTGTCCCTCATGCCATTCATTAATGGCAGCCAGTTAGCACACAGTCATGTGCTACCAGCTTAAAGCTGTGTAAGGCTGTGAACTTCACGTGGCGCAAATGCTGTGGAAAAAATTGCGGCATGCCCAATTTGTGGTAAAAACTATGCTGCAGACACATCGAGATTTCCAAAATTGCAGCGGAAGCCGCAGCATGTCAATTATACCTACAGAAACATCGGTGGTTTCCCTATAGGTTTAATTGAAACGGAGTCCACAGAGAAAACCTCTGAACTTTCTGTCTAAAGTGCTGCAGGCGAACCACGATGTGTTGCCACCGCGGTTTTGGATGCAGCGCGTTTTTGCTGTGGGAAACCACGTGAGGCCTTAGCCTAAAGGTTGTTTTTTGGTGGAGCAATTTGCAGTTTTTATTGACAAACAATAGGGAAATGTATGACTTTTGATAAATTTATATTAAGCTTTTTAGAAGGCTGTTTTGGGTACTTAGATTTTCATTCTCCCGCTCTGGGAGAATCTGGTTCATAAATCTATTTCTGGATTTTATTAGTATAGGCATTTTCAGACATGGGGAGATTTATTGACCTTTTTTGTTGTTTTTGTGTATTTATTTTTATATGTAATCTTGGGAACCTCCCACTTTGAGGTGCTGTTCTTAAACTGACCTCTCAGATGCCGTGACTATATCTGACCTTGGCATCTCAGAGGCCATCATGAACTCTGCTGCCAGGTTGCCTGGCGGCCATGATGCCTACTCAGCTCCTGAGTGGGAGTCATATATAATGTGCTAACATCTGAGTTAATTAATGGCGGATGTCTGAGTGCAGCCATGCTCTGCACAAGGAACTGCAGTAGAGTTACAGTTAAGTGAATTGAGTCTGACCCGCATTGATCAGAAAGTGACAGTATATCACTGGGTTATGATATTAATTTTGTGAGATGGGGAAACCCCTGTGTTTTTATCTATAGTTTTTTAATCCAACAAATCATTGTAATCAGAGCACCCAAGCTGTAAAATATTTGATGTAACCACAACCCTTTGCAGCAAACTGTCACTACTAGTACTGCATGTACAAGACCAAGAGTAGAAAACCTTTTTTGTATGGAATGAGTTATTTGGAGTGCTGTACAATAACTGATGTAACGAAAAACCGTAAACACAGCAGTGCTGCCACAAGATGCTTTTGGACGCATGCATTTACTGCTATATACCAGGGCGCACATATACTTTCCCATTAGAAGCAATGAAAGTACGTGTGCAGCCCTCTATTAGTGGTAATGTATGTGTCCAGGAGCACCCTTAGGTGTAAAGCTGCACTTTTATTGGAAAACTGCCTGTGTTGTTGCGCAAAAACACACCGCCATACAGAATAATGCCCCATAGTGCACTAGTGCACCCTCCACACTGTATTATGTTCCAGAGTGACCTACACACAGTACAGTGTCCCATAGCAGCCCCTGCACACAATCTAATGTTAAATAGTGGCCCTCTTGATGTGTTTGGTCTGAACAAAAGCACTTGGTGAGTTTGCCCAAATGCCGACCCCTCAATGACTCTGGGAAGTATTCCTCAGGGGTTACAAACCCCTGTACTAGACTAATAATATCAAAAATATAGTAGACTATTATTATTATTTACAGAGTGTTGTGTAAGTTGGATTCATGGAGGCCAGAAGTAAGCATGTGACTAATGAAGTTCATAGTTTTGCGGCCCTGGTTTGTTCTTTTGCACAATAACAGATGTGTACTGTTTAATTGGGAAATGGGGATTGCTTACACTGACACCAAATAACGTACACATGCAGCTGACTCTGAATTTAGAAAAGGAAAAAAAAAAAAAGGCGTAAACACTGCAAAAGAATTTGGATTGTAGTTCTGGGTGTGAACAGAGTAGAACACATGACATAACTTCAGATCAGCACAAAAAGTGAAGTGAAATCTGAGTTGTGCAATAACTTACCTTAACTTCAATCCAGAATTTCCATGCAGGAGCATGCAGGCCATGGGAATAATATATAAAATATTCTCTCTCACTACCAGATACTGGTATCCCATCACCCAAGGACCAGCTGGACAGTACACAAGTTTCATGTGGATGGCTGTACACTGTTATATGGCTGGGTCCTGTCAGAAAGGAAAACATGCTGCATCTCATTCTTAGATATTATTCTATGTTATAACAGGGTTATATGAAAAATAATAATAATAATAATAATAATAATAATAATAATAATAATAATAATAATAATAATAATAATAATAAGACAGGGCACTCACCTTTAATTTTAAAATTCAGGCGTATAGCACCCCAGGGCATTTCTTCTTTGGATTCCATCTTAAAATCCATGTCCTCTGAGATTGGAGGTGGGGGTGCAGGAATGTACCAATTTTTTCTGTTAAGGGGGGAAAAAAACAAAACAAAAAAAAAAAAAAAAAAAACTATTGAGCTGATCTATTTAATCTTGCCAGAAAACAAAAAAAATCTTTTCTTATTTGACATTCATGAATATACACACTGGGTACACAGCTACGCTCCATTCCATATGTTCACATTATTCTATATTACTGCACCTATAGCACTTAATGTGAGCCAAACCAAGTTGTAACTAAACACTGTAGAATACAATCACTTTCATAACATAAAAGTGCACCAACTTATAAGCCAAGTGCAAACAACGGGTGCTACATTCGCTATACTGAACACCTGCATACTGCTCAGCACATACTGGAATAAGAGGATATATCAATGAGATTAGTCCAATATTAAACATATACTTACTTGAGTAATGAGTGCACAGGAAAATACCAAGGGAACCCGCAGAAAGGACCGTCACTACATGGGGCCCTGACTGTATCATTTAATTCAGGTACATGAGGTGTGATGTGTGTTATTCCACTGTAATCAAAGCCATTTATCCAGATGCCAGAATCTTGCTTTACCACATCTCCATTCAAGTTGTGGAAGATCCTGGCTGTGTGCTGAAGCATTAGAAAATTAATATTGATACATAAGAATACTGTATATATGTAAAGACAACTTCTAGCTCATAGAGTAGATCAGAGTGTAGCAAACTGTATTAAGCTTTACCCTATTGCAGAGTATGTTTAAGCAAAACTTAATTCTATCCAAGCACAGCATGTTAAAGATAACCTACAGTTGCAAAAATAAGTAAGTGAACCCCTTAGAATTACCTGGATCTGTGTACTAATAAAATGTGGTCTGACTGTTATCCAAGTCATAATGATAGCCAAACACAATCTAACAAACACATTTGTACTGTTCGTGTCTTTTATTGAGCACACCCAGGAAACATCATAGTGCAGGGAGAAACCCTGAGTGCTGGGGACTTCTCCAAGAAATAACAACTAAGGAAATGAGACGGGGTTCAAAGATTTCAGTGGATGTAATATTCTAAAAGATCAAAATTTCAGCATTGGAAGACCCTTTGATTTTCGTTTTTCACTCCCCACCTTCCAAACCCCATAACCTTTTAATTTTTCCATTCTCAAAACGATACAAGGGCTTAATGTCTGCAGGAGAAATTGTTCTTCATAATGGTACTATTTATTATTCTGTACAATGTACTGGAAAGCTGAAAAAAAATTCAGAATAAGGTGGATTTGAAAAAGAAAAAGTGCATTTGTGCGACTTTTAGAGGATTGGTTTTTATGGTGTTCACTTTGTTGCCAAAATGACGTCATCTGTATTCTATATATCAGTACGATTCCAGGGACATAGGGTTTTATTTGGATTTTAACCCATTAACAAAAATCAAAAACTTTGTAAAAAAAAAAATAAAAAATTTCCCTGAAAGTTGCCATATTCTTGACACCTGTAACTTTTTTTAACCACTTCCAGACCGCCCATAGACTATAAATGTCCGGGAAGTGGTCGCCTAGTTCTGACAGGACGTACCGGTACGTCCAGTCAGAACACAGTAGCTGCATAAAATCGTGCAGCTGCTGAAGCTGGGAGCCGGCTGTAACTTCAGCTGTAGCTCCCAGAGAGAAGACAGGGAAGGTTTATTCCTTTCCCTGCCTTCTTGATCGCTGTGTATACAGTGCTCAATGATCCGCTGGTGTCAGAGTCTTACAACAGCTGCTGGGTCCTACCCAGATCAGCTCTGTAAGTCTAAGAACAGTGTGCAAGAGGCTGGATTCCTCCTGCAACTGATGCTAAATGTACCAGCCCCAGTTGTAGGAGAAATCAGCCACCCTAACAAAAAAAAGTGATCAGATGTCCCCAAAGGTCTCCTATGACCTTATGGGGACACAATCTTGAAAAAAAATCTACCGTATTTTTCGGACTATAAGACGCACTTTTTTTCCTCCCAATATGGGAGGAAAATGTGTGTGCGTCTTATAGTCCGAATGCAGCGTGCGCAGCGTCTGTGTCCCGTCTGTGCGAATGAAAAGAAGAGCAGCACGGTGCCTGCCTGCTCTGCCCCTCCTTCCCTGTCTGTGTCGCGTGTTTGCAGGAGCGAGATCTGAGAGGCAGGGAAGTAAGGGCGGGCCAGACAGGTGAAGGAAGCGTGGTTTCAAGCTTGCCGAGAAAACCACGCCTCTTTCACCCGTCTGGCTCGTCCCTCCTTCACTGCCTCTCAGATCTGGCTCCGGCAATGAAACCACACAGACAGGGAAGGAGGGGCGGGCCAAATGGGAGGAGGAGGCGTGGTTTTCTCGGCAAGCTTGAAACCACGCCTCCTTCACCCGTCTGGCCCGCCCCTATTTCCCTGCCTGTGTGGCATCATTGCAGAAGCGACATCTGAGAGGCAGTGAAGGAGGGACGAGCCAGACAGGTGAAAGAGGTGTGTTTTCAAGTTTGCTTAGAAAACCACACCTCCTTCACCCGTCTGGCCCGCCCCTTTTTCTCTTCTTACATAGCTTCACTGCAGGGTGTCTCTTTCCATCCATGGATGAGATTAGATAGAATAGATAGATAGACAGACAGACAGACAGACAGACAGGAGATAGATAGATAGGATAGATTACATAGATAGATAGATATGTTCAAATCACCCCCATAGCCCTACAATACATATAAAACAAAAACATTACTGTGAAACACATACACATTTGGTATCCCTGTGTCCGAAAGCCCCCGGTTCTATTTACATTGGTGAAATATTATATTATTAGGTTATTAAATATTTCACCAATTTTTTTTTTTCCTTAAATTTTTTTTTTTCCCTATTTTCCTCCTCTAAAACCTTAGTGCGTCTTATGGTCCGAAAAATACGGTATATATAATAAAAAAAAGTTTAAGAAAAAAAAAAAGTAAATAAAATAATTAAAAAAAAATAAAATACGCTAATAAAACTCCGTTATTAAAGGTTATAGCCCCACCCCCGACAACACCATACAAAATAAAAATTTCCGTAACGGAGAGGAAAAACTATTTTATAAAGTTTTTCAGTAGCACTTTGTGTTAAATTTAAAAAAAAAATAAAGTGAAAACCAGACAATTTCCCTCCTATTATGTTTATATTTTCCCAGATATAAAAAAAAATTAAAAACACATTCAAAAATAAAAAAATAAAAACAAAGCCCTGTGTGTCCCCCCAAAAAAGACACAGAAATTAGTTGAATGAGACGTATGAGAAAAATGTTACTGCCCTCAAAACCACACATCACAAAAAAAAACCCAAAACAAAACAAAAAAAAAACGCAAATTGGCCCGGTACTGAAGTGGTTAATTTATTTATTTCTGTGTATGGGGAGGCATAGGGCGTCTTTTTTTGCCAGGCCAGGTATACTTTTTAGTTATACCATTTTGGGGAATTGCTATTGCTTTGGATACTTTTTGTTCAAGTTTTTAATCAGAGAAAAAAAAAAAAAAAAAAAATGGTGGTTTGCCACTTTTGGTTTTTTTCCCCCCAGCTACAGCATTTACCGTATACATGTTTATACATTTGTAGACTGGGTGTTTTTGGACAAAGAGACACCTAAAGTGTATGTATTTCACAGTAATATTTTACTTTTATATGTATTCTAGGTAAACGGGGGTCGATTTGAACTTTTGGATATATATATATATATATATATATATATATATATATATATATATATATATATATATATATATATATATAAATATTTTTACAATTTTATTAGCTACCCTAGGGCAATCACTTGCAGTCTACGAGAGATTTACGATGTTACTAGTGAGGCTGGTCATAGACAACGTTTGTAGAAAATGTCTTGCTACGCTGAAGCAGTCAGGCTTCACCACTGTATCTGATGTTTGGAATTGTGCTTGGAGATGTAGGACTTACATAGAGATCTTGGCCATGGAATCCAATGTAACAAAGCTACCAGCAGTTTTATTTGCCAATCTTAATGCCAGAGCAGGAATTCTGCAGTTAGAGTCAGCAGACTGTTGACGATTATTTTTATAAGGGTGCATTCACATGGAGTAACGTGCCGCTTGACCTGGCACGTATACGCCGTGTGAGACTTTGAGCGCCTTATACGCTCTCATTGATTTCAATGGGAGCCGGGATCGTATACGCCGCGTTATTTTGCGGCTGCAAAATAACGCGGCGTATACGATCCCGGCTCCCATTGAAATCAATGTGAGCGTATACGGCGCTCAAAATCTCACACGGTGTATACGTACTCCATGTGAATGCACCCTTTTTTTTTTTTTCGCTAGCTGCCTCAGCCCTCTGTTATGTAACTTTACGAGTTGTTGTAGTTCCTAAATGCTTCCACTTTTCAATGATCTCACAGTTCATCATGAAATGTCTAAGAGAGAATAAACTTCAGAAACTGATTGGTTGCAATAGTGGCATCCTTTTACAGTACCATACTAGAATTCACCGAGTTCTTTAGAGGGACCCATTCTTTCACAAGCGTTTGTAAAGGCAGACAGCATGTGAGGGGCTGGATTTTATAATCTGACCCATATATTACAATCAATCTATCTATCTATTCACATACATACATACATACATCTATCTGATCTACATCCATAAGCATAATGCCTAAATACCTGTAAGAAGATTCGCTTTGGCTTGGGACTGTCCATATTGGCACTGTAGGGGAAGAACACTCCAGAACACACAAGGATGAATGTCACACCACATACACCAGCCAACAATAGCATTAAAGTTCTGGTACTTTTGACAAGGTAAATAAACTTGATCTAAAAGAGAACAAATATCATTTAATCCAAAGATAAAAACAGTAAATTCACATGTAACAATGTAATGTTTATGTATATCAAATATTCATTATTTTTGATCAAACTATCACAATGAATCAAAATAATTGGTTAAAAAGCATAAATTAAATTATTTATTGGGCCATTTAACTAAAATATGAAAAGGAAAACAATACATAAAGAAAATCTTAAAAGTTTTATTAGTGGTAGTTCAGAATCTGGAATCTCTCTGTATACCAAGATCAATCTATCAATCCCTATCTACCTATACATCAAAGAATTATTTTATAAAACGATAAGCCTTAGCATAACACACACACATTATATATATATATATATATATATATATATATATATATATATATATATATATATATATATATATATATATATATACACACACACACGCACACACGCTTGCGTTACACCAACAAATACTTACAAAACAAGTCATCAAGATAACGGTGCAAATAACGAGAAAGGCACCCATCACAACATCTGGTGGAATTTCTGTACCACTGCGTCCAAATATAGGTGTGAACATCTCAAAAACTGCCCATACATGATAAATTGTGTGCAAATAAGGGTAAAATAATCCCAGGAGATACACAGCTATGTATCTATAAGAAGAACCTGTAAACAATGAGGAAATGACATAATATATGCTGGGAAATTTAGGGCATGCAAAATACATACTGTACATCACAAGTTGGATTTACAATTGGTCCCTGTGGGACACACATTCTCTGGAGGACCAGTTAATGCCTCCATTGCAGAGCTTGTCAAAAACGCCAAGAACCTGATGGATCCCAATATACTGTAATTATTGGAGGTCGCTGTCCTGTCTGAGGTTTTAGAACCAGCATTTGTGCGATTTTCATTACTCTGCTCCTATAATGGAGTAGAATAATGAAAAACAATAGCACAAATGTGAACAGAACCTAATGTAGACGGTTCATTATCATTACATTTTTTTGGGACTTTTTTTGGTTTTTTTAGCAAAATTTAACAATGCGGTAAGTTACACAAATAGGAATTTACTAGTTAAAGCTTTCGCAGGCAATGCTAGGTTCACAAGAGTGCAGAGTATTGTAGGACTTTTTCGTCCAGTGACTTTAGACTGACACTGTGACAGTCTCTGAACAGAGATGTGTGGGAACAAACTTTTTTGCTGTTTGTAATCTGCTTTATTCTGTCTAAATGCACTGTAGTGATCAGTATACTAGATCGAATACCTCAGCCACATAGCTCCCGGCGCCAGGGAAGGTGGGAGGGGGTAGTAAAAAATTGATGCCCCGGAAGTGTTTTTGCACCGGGAGCTATGCGGCCAAGGTATTTGATTGAGTATACTTGCTCATCTCTAGTGATAAGTATTCTTATGTACTGTGCAGTAGAGTCTGGTCTATTATTTCTTCTATCAGTCATTTTGGCTTGAAGGAGAAGGCTAGCTGCATTAATCTTTTTTTCTGTCCTTCAGACACACATACATTGTGAATATTAAAAGATCTTTATTCCCAGAAAAAAAAAAAAAAAAAAATCTGAAAACTTTTTTTTAACCGACGTCAGGAGTGAATTTAGCATAAGGATGACAAATAAGTGCTACCTTCATTCTTACCATTCCTTTTGCAAGTCTTCAGTAGGTGATACCTTTTTTAATGGCTAACTCATAATGATGACAGAATATGACGTTTCGAAGCTTTCCTCTGAGCTTCTTCTTCAGATATAACTAAAAGACACTTTCTAGAGGCTGCATATTTATGCAGCCTCTAGAAAGTGTCTTTTAGTTATATCTGAAGAAGAAGCTCAGAGGAAAGCTTCGAAACGTCATATTCTGTCATCATTATGAGTTAGCCATTAAAAAAGGTATCACCTACTGAAGACTTGCAAAGTTTTTTTTGTTTTTATATTTTATAACCACTGGCTAACACGGTACCAAAACAAACATTTTCCTCATTCCTTTTGCCAAAGCCAAGAGTGTCTTCAACCGAAAAAAAAACAAAAAAAAAACACAACACACAAAAAACACACATTTGCAGCAAAACATGCAGCCCTTCTGCAACATCAATCTTTAACTTAGGCCACTAAGTACACAAGCCAATGACTATATACCATGATCAATATTATTTGATAATATAGCACAGATCTAGAGCTGGCCAAATAAACAACAAAACAAAAAACAATTAATTGGACATTTTACCACGATTAATGAACAATTATTTTAGGACACTCCCTCTTTTTGCATGCTATACCCCATATTCCCGTAGATATAATGGTAACAAAGGCCGTGAAGGAAACCTCCATGTACTTTGTTCAAAGCGCTGCAGAAAGAACTATGTGTTCCCACCGCGGTTGTTTAAGCGCAGTGTTTCTGGCCTGTGGGGCCTTAGTCTTGTTGAAATAATGAATATCAACAAGTTCTCATCAATTAACTGAGCTGATTTTTGGTTTCTGTTATTTTGCCGTCGATTGCCCAGATTTCCTTGCTGTTGTATAGAAAAATTGTGAAAGAATATACTTTATTACAAAGCTGACAAAATAAGGGTGCATGCACACTACGTAACGCCGGGCGTGTATGAGAGCCGTACACGCCGGCGTTACAGCAGGGCTGCCGAGCACTTCCCATTCACTTCAATGGGAGCGCTCGTAAACGCCGCTGTTACGAGCGCTCCCATTGAAGTGAATGGGAAGTGTTCGGCAGTCTGCTGTAATGCCGGCGTGTACGGCTCTCATACACGCCCGGCGTTACTCAGTGTGAATGTACCCTTAAGGAAAATATCAAGTTTGTAAAGTGCTGTGGAATATATTGGTGTTACATAAATAAATTCATTAATTATTAAAATGAATTTAACAATTATTTAGCGTTTTAATACAATCCAACAGCGTCTACATAGAGGAGTTCAATACCTTGATGGACAGATTCCTGTTCAGCAATCAGTTTTGTGACTAATGGGAAGATCACCCACATGGCGAAGAAGTAAGCAGAACACAGGCCTTTCTGAGTAAGAAGCATCATCAGAATGCCCCATGACAGTATGGAAACATCAAAGAACAGGTCTCCCAAATACTGTCTGCTCGTATTCTGAGGAACAAGAAAAAAAACAAAAACGATCAACACAAAGTTCTCATCTATGCAACTTCTAGTATTCATTATTTGTTACCATCTATTCTAAAATCATCACATACATATATGAAAAACATTGTGGAATATATGTGGAAATTTTACACGGTTTGCAGGCTCGAAATGAGCGCTGATCATCAATATAGGACGATAGTCATTTAATGGGTCTTCAAACTACTCAATATAAACTGTATAGGGGAGTGTTTACATATAAACTTGTTTAGCAAACATACAATGACCTATGTGTCTGCATACAGGATCTGATCAGCCAAAAATGGAGTTTTCTTATTTGTGGCTGATCTGTGCCCAGTTTACAATGGCCAATAGAAGGAATCTTCATACAAAAAGGGCTTTAAACTTTACTACAGGACATTAATTCTTAAAGAGGTTGTCCCATCACAAGGATCCTATCTATACTGCTTGTTATGTGGATGTAAGACTTTTCCTAAATACATTGCTTCAGCAAAACTGCTGTGTTTGTCCACAATCTTACTTTATTCATTTCTCTGTTGACACATCCCTTGACTTATCTGGTCAAAAGTCAAGTGATGTATCTGCCTGCTCTGAGGGGGGAGGGAGGAGGGGCTAAGTGCACGGGAGCGAGCCTGGAGGGGGGGGGGGGTAGTTTACACTTTGGGGGGGGGGGGGGGAGCGCCAATACAGACCCGGCATCCGCTGTAATAGAGAGGCGAATGCCGGGGAGGGTTAGACGCCAGCACAGGTGCCTGAAGTATCGCTACGCTCCTGCCCTGCATGAAGCCAGCAGCGGCAGGAGTGATGATGCTATTCCGGAGGGGAGGAGGGGGGGGGGCGAAGGAGCGGAATAGCAGCATTGCTCCTGCCGCTGCTGGCTTCATGCAGGGCAGAAGCGTAGCAATGTTGCAGGCACCTGTGCCGGCGTCTAAACCTCCCCGGCATCCGCCTCTCTATTAAAGCAGATGCCGGGTCTGTATTGCATTGTAAAGGCTGTACGTCCGATGCCTAACTGCATTGGGAACGCATACGCAGGGCCAGCAGCATAGAAGCGACAAAAGAAGAATTTACAGCAGCGAAGACTGGCGAGTATGCGACGTGGGAATACCCCTTTAATCCAAGGATGTAAGCTAGAGGGAGGTTACGGGGACTTGTGGTGGGTTCTATGGGGAGTAAGACACTTTACCTCGTCTAGAGTATTCACATACAGGGCCAGGGCAGCGATTTGAACCTCTTCAGTTGAAGGAAAAGCCTAGCTATGGCTGTGCCAATTTAGGTAATGTCTTTTACATGGAAACACTACTCAGATACAAGCTGAAAGAGGCCGTCTCAACCCAAATCAATTTTTTTTTTTTAATAAATATTGATCACCTATCCACAGGATTGGTCATCAGTGAATGACCTACGAGGGCTCGGACACCCAGTCCCACCCTGCACAGATCAACTGTTATGGCAAAGCCTGGGTGCTGGAAGATACAGCTGTAGATGGGGAGTAAATGCAGGTACTTCTATTCAAATGATTTGAGAGCCATATAACACCATATACTGCAAATGTCTTGATAAATGGATCTAACCATTTACAACACGCTGAAGATAATGCTATATACTTACAGCAAAGTAAAATGTTTTAGCCATTGTGTGCATTAATAGGAGCTTGGTCAGAGCAGCAGTCCCGTACAGACTCACAGCAACGTAAAAGTGCGTATACCAGGACAAGGCATTGCCAGTGAGAGAAACCAGCACAGCTAGAATCAGGACTGTTACAAGCGCAGAGATCCAGCTTATGACACAGATGAACAGTCCAACCATGAGGTCTCGGGCATAGTTTACACCTAAATCCATGTGAAATAAAACAGTCAGTCATTCTGTGGTGATGTAACAAGTGCATACAAATAAGTAAATCCATTGTATTTCAATAAATGAGACTGCTATGTGTACACAATAATAAAAAAGATTATCTTTATGAAGCTTACCTCCTCTTCTGTATTTAATGGTCTTTTTGCTCAGGTAAAATAGGGTGACAGCTGCTATTATATAATTAATAATAGTTCCAATGCGCGCTGGATAAGACATTACAAACAGGCCACTGACATCAAAGAAGACCAAATTGCCATGGCGGTATTCTGAAGAGTCAGCAAGCAGGGGGGAAGATGCTAAATAGCGCAAGACACCCAGTATATTGTCACCTAGGAAAAATCAAACACTATGAATCACAAACTGCTTAGCATTTAAAGAGTTAAATAAGACAATGACTGGTTCGGCAGGGACAAGGGAAAAAAACACCTTTTTTTATTATTATTATTATTATTATCAACATGAAAATTGGCTATAGACATGAGATGAGATTTCTTGACAATTATGACAAGTTGTTTCCTTAGGTTATGCATGGAAAGGGAAAGAAAAATAAAACCTGGTCAGACTCTTTACAACCTGCTGACCTTTACCTCCTGAAATAAGGGAGAGGTGGGGAAAGTTGACTCAGGTACTGAAATAAGTATAGGGGGTGCAAAATATTCAATGTAAAACTTTAAAATTTGAAGTGCTCTCCAACTGCACCAGTTCACCTAAGTTAGTTTTTGCACTTGTATATAGACCTTTCCATACGTACAATACCATGTCATTTATGGGGTCTAAAAATAAGTAATAAAATGTTAATAGCTAAACCTGTTCATTGCTCACACGTTATCGACTTTGGGATCCAGTGCACCATTAGCTAATTAACATCAGAGTCTTTTCTGCAGAGGTGGAAACAAAGTACTGATCCGGTATCATGACTTACATTTGCTATTAATAGAAAAGGAGAATGCTCACTGTACTCATAGTATTACAATAGAAGCAGGGAAACTTACCAGTACAGATCAGTAATATAAACTACTAGCTGGTACCCGCGACTTCGTCTGCGGTGATTGTAGCAGTGGGTATATACAGGCGTGGGTAAGGTTTTCGTACTGTGTATAAGGTATGGGATATGAAATGTAACTGTGTATCTTGTTTTTCTGTAATTCTGAGAGCACATGAGACTTTTGTGATGAATGTAATTTGTATTTCAGCTGCTATAAGGTGTTGGTATAAACTGTACATAGTGTCTTTGGGACAGAGGTATTTCAGGTTAATATACCTCAATATACGACATTGTATGATTTGTTATTTTCCGCCAGTACATGTAAGTTTTGGGCACAGGATACTCTCGAGCAAGCCACATAAAGTCTGTCCCTGTGCATGACAGTTTAGTAACTCCATGCGCCTCTTATTAATAGCAATTAACCCCATCATGTCCCTTACATTAACCCTTGTGTAAGAGTTACTGATATGTGAGAGACTTGGAGGTAATAGTTAAGTATCTTCATTATTGAGGTTTTTTATTAGTCCCTCCATATGTCTCACATATTAGTAACCTTTATATGGGGCACACAGGGGTTAATATGAGGGACATGATGGGGTTTATTCCTAATAATATGAGGCACACAGGGGTTAATATGAGGGACATGATGGGGTTTATTCCTATTAATGTGAGGCACACAGGGGTTAATATGAGGGACATGATGGGGTTTATTCCTATTAATGTGAGGCACACAGGGGTTAATATGAGGGACATGATGGGGTTTATTCCTAATAATGTGAGGCACACAGGGGTTAATATGAGGGACATGATGGGGTTTATTCCTAATAATATGAGGCACACAGGGGTTAATATGAGGGACATGATGGGGTTTATTCCTAATAATGTGAGGCACACAGGGGTTAATATGAGGGACATGATGGGGTTTATTCCTATTAATGTGAGGCACATGGAGTTACTAACACTAAACTAATAACCCCAAATGCCTGACATTAATGAGAACAGTAATCCTATGTACCTGTGTGTTTTTCAGTTTCACTTTGCTAGCAGCTTCCTCTCCTCCTCGGGGAATGTTTGCAGGATGCAGACCACTATAGCAGGCACAGACCTGAGTGATTAAGCTCCACCCCCTGGGTTTCCTGCACCCCTCTCAAAGGGGAGTGTCCTTATGCTTGAGCTCTAGCAGAGCACTTAAGGGACTTCATTTAAAGGGGTTGTCCCATCACAAGGATCCTATCTATAATGCTTGTTAATGTGGATGTAAGACTTTTTCTAAATACATTGCTTCAGCAAAACTGCTTTGTCTGTCCACTATCTTACTTTATTCAATTTTTTGTGGCCACAGCCCTGACCTAGCTGCTCCTGAGTCAAATGATGTATCTGCTGCTCTCAGGGGGGAGGGAGGAGGGGCTAAGTGCAGGGAGCGAGCCTGTGTATCTAGCTAATCCTGTGTCTACACCATGTGACCTAGGTCCTGCACTCAGATAGAGGAGAGGAGCTGCTTTCATTTCTTCTGTTCTCCCAGTTATCAGGCTAGCTAATTCAGTTGTGTTCATTATGGCAGAGACAGGCAGTCTCTGTATGTAACACAGAATGGAGTTGCTGCTGCCTGTACTTCATAGTTCAATGTGGGTGGGCGGAGCTACACGCGAATTTGGGGGCGGAGCTAAACGGCAGGTTGCCTGTGAAACCCCGCCCACCAAATGATGCAAGAAACCAGGAAGAAAGAAGATTTTACAAGAGTGAAGACTGCTGAGTATGTGAGGTGGGAATACCCCTTTAACTCTTGCAGGTCCTGTGCTGCTGGTGTGCCAGTGAAATATGGTAGGAGTGCCACTCTTGGCACGTGTGCCAGGGGTTGCTGACCTCTGCTGTAGAGGGTAATATGAATTTTGTGGCTTGCTATGGTCCAAAGTGTGTGATATTGCAGAAATAGTGATGTGAGTTTGGGTTTTGTGGGGGTCCTGGGAAAAACATATGTGCGCTATTGTGACGAAAAGTAGCCTATTGCGTAATCGAGTGTAGTGACTATGTTTGTGGAAAATTTCAGCCAAATCGGTCGAGCGGTTTTGTGTGATTGAGGAACAAACATCCAAACACACAAACCCACAAACATCCAAACTCACAAACTTTCACCTTTATAATATTAATAGGATAAGCTAAGAATTACTTACCTGCCCGCTGGATAGTGTCTGTATGAATCCGGTCTGCTGTGTCGTACTTTGTGTGGTAAAGATAGCCATTTTCGATGAAAGCCAAATCAATGCCTACAGAGAAATTGATATGAGATTAACAGTGTTAGGCTGAGGAAAAATAAGATTGTTTGGCAGTTACTGAAATACAGCGGAAACACAAACCAAGAAAAAAAACAAACAAACACAACCACCACCACAACTGTGTTTTATAGTCAGAGCAAAGTAAATGAGATTTTATTCCATCTCAGCCCTACACTGCGTGAAACACATGAAATAGTGCACGCATTTTTTGCAAAATGCACCAGGTCAGCTTTATCTTCAAAGGGATCCTATCAGTCAGACACAATTTTTTGTTAGTACCACGTCTGAATAGCCTTAAGAAAGGCTATTAGTCTCCTACCGTTCATCATCTTCTTCGCGCCGCCTTTCGCCTACAATCCCGGTTCTTGTCGGTATGTAAATGAGTTTTTTCGCAGCACTGGGGGCGGGCCCCAGCGCTCAGACAGCACTGGGGCGGCCCCAATGCTGCAAGAGAACTCTCTCCAGCGCCGCCTCCTCTTCTTCAGCAGCGTCGTCTTCAGAGTCTTCTTCCGCCGATGACTTGTAACTTCTAGGCCTTGGGCAGAGCAGACTGCGCATGCCCACAGGCCACGAGAAAATGGCTGCTTACACAGTATTGTAAGCGGCCATTTTCTCGTGGCCTGCGGGCACGCGCAGTCTGCTCTGCCCTGCCCAAGGCCGAGGCCTACAAGTTACAAGTCATCGCCGGAAGAAGAGGCTGAAGATGACGCTGCTGTTTGAGCGCTGGGACCCGCCCCCAGTGCTGTGAAAGAACTCATTTACATACCGACAAGAACCGGGATTGTAGGCGAACGGCGGCGCGGAGAAGATGACGGAAGGTAGGAGACGAATAGCCTTTCTTAAGGCTATTCAGACGTGGTACCTACAAAAAATTGTGTCTGACTGATAGGATCTCTTTAAAGCAAAAGTGCAGAATACACTGAAAAAGCTGTGAAAAACATAAGCATTTTTTCAGTGTTTTTTTTCCTTGCTGTGATTTACTACATGTGACCTTAGCCTTAGGGTAATTTGAAACATGCCTTTTTTTGGCACTTCTATCCAATTTTTTTGTTTTGTTTTTGAAACAAATTCAGAAGAAATTCCCCCCCTCCCTCCCACAAAAAAAAAAAAAAAAAAAACCACATCCTGCTAGATCTTGCCACAGATTTTGCAGCCAATTTATCTGGGCCTAATCAGAGACAGAAAGTAAAATAAGAATCAGACGGATGTTCACCTACAATTTATCTTCACTTTCCGCCATGCGAATTTAGCCTAAGAGTAACTATATATTTAATGTATAGGATAAATTTAACTTAACAGAAATAAGGGTTATCCAGGGACTTGAAATTAATTTGGTTGGTCTGATCACTTAGATCTGAGGGTACCAGACTGGTTCCGACTCCAAGTCATGAAGTGGACCAGCCCCCTTCCCCCGGTTTGCTCCACCTCCTCCCTCCTCTTCGCACAGGGCTTTAGTCCCCATAGCACAGGTAAATAACTACCTGTACATACAGGAGAGGAAGAAGTGGAGCCTCAAATCATGGAATGTTTAAAATTCAATAAACCAAAAAGACATCAGAACACACCTGGTATATTGCCAAAGTCCCTATAAATACGGAAATCTGTATCTGAGGGAATAATGCCACTCTGGAAGACTTCTTGGGCTATCACTGACGCAAATGGGTGAATAGCAGCTGCAGAATAGGCTTGCACAAGCCATGGATTTTCAGGACCTGCAACAATGACGAGAAACAGAAGACAAAGCTTAGAATATTAGCTCCTTTTTACAGGACATGATGCAGAAACAAGTAATTCTTGCGGAAATGAAAATCTATTTTTCCTTTAAACAAAAACTGCTCTCCTTTAATACGTTACATTTCATATGTATGCATAGAAGAGCCAAGTGAGGGTTTCTTGACATATGCTATGGTCAGTGGCTGCCTTACATAACAGTGCTTAGACTAATAAGATTCAGTTATAAATTGCAGTACCGGTATGAAGTAAAGTATAGGAGTCACTGCTCCCTGCTGCATTCATAAAGAAGTAACAATTTGGATCCTTGATTTTATGAGCAAAAGGTTATCAGGTAGCCTAGATGCACACCTTGCATACATAGGCAAATACATTTAATGACAAAAAATTTCATAAATAAATAACGCACCAATAAGGAGTCATTGGAATCAAATCAAACCTATGTGTGACTTCATACAGTCATAGCCATAAGAGTTGGCACCCCTAAAATTTTCCTAGAAAGTAACAGATGCAGGCAATATATAAAATAAATAAATAAATAAAAAAAATCACCTCAAACTAGATAGGAGAGAAGTTGAGTCAATCTTTGCAAAAACCTTCTGGGAAAATGTTTTGTGTATAGAGGAGATTAAGATAGAGCTTTTTGGTAAAGCACATCATTCTAAAGTTTACTGAAAACAGAATGAGGCCTACAAAGAAAAGAACACAGTACCAACAGTCAAATATGGAGAGATTCAAAGATGTATTGGGGTTGTTTAGCTGCCTCTAGCACAGGGTGCAAGGCATCAGGAAATGTGAAGATTACCAATGTATTTTGGGTCACAATGTATGGCCCAGTGTCAAAGCTCTGTTTCCTTCCTAGGTCATGGGTCTTTCAGCAGGACAATGATCCCAAACATCCTTCAAAAAGCACTTACAAATGGATGGAAACAAAGCACCGGAAAGTTCTGAAGTAGCCAAATATGAGTCCTGATCTAAATCCCATTGAACATCTGTGGAGAGAGGTTTAGCACTGCAGCCTTGCAGCTCTGGAGCCCTTGATTCGAATCCTGCCAAGGGCAAAAAAACATCTGCAAGGAGTTTGTATGTTCTCCCCATGTTTGCATGGATTCCCATCCCATACTCCAGGAAAAAAAAAAAAAAAAGATACTGATAGGGAAAAAAAAAAATTTACATTGCGAGCCCTATGTGGGGCTCACAATCTACATTTAAAAAAAACAAAACCATCTGTGGAGAGATTTTAAATTGCTGTTGGGAGAAGGCACCCTTCAAATATGACGATAGGTTCACACTAGCTACTAGCGTTCAGGTTTCCGGAACCCCAATCCACTTAAAAAGCGGTTACCCACCGAGATATCGTGTTTCTGCCCGAAAAGTCCTGCTTGCATTTTTTTTTTCTTTTTAAATTAGAATGGGGGACGGAATCCCTGAACAAAATTAGAGTGCTATTGTGAACCTAGCCTGAGAGACCTGGAGCAGTTTGTAAAAGAAAAGTGATCCAAAATTCCAGTTGAGAGGTGTAAAAAGCTTGTTTATGGTTAGAAAGTGATTGATTTCAGTTATTTTTTCAAAGGGTGTGCAACCAAATATTAAAGTTGAGAGCAGCAGTAATTTTGTCAGTTTTGGAGTTTTATGTGAAATCATTTATGTGAAATACTTACATTTCTGAAAAAATGTCAGGGGTGCCAACAGTTATGGCCATGACTATGTGTGAATGCATTGATAATATATGTAAATGATTACAATATCAGAGCAAGATATAAGTTTATTGGGGAAAATTGTACACAAAGGCGAGAAAAATCTGGCGACCTGCTAGGCCTAGAAAGAGTTGCATTGCAATCTGGCATTCCTATGAAACCCTTGCTGTGTGTGAGCATTATCCTTCAGAATATTGCCAGTTGTAGTCCTGCCATGAGAGGTAACACAAGTGGCCACAGGACACTGCACATAATCGCGAAACTTTTAGTGCTACTCTTTTTTTTTTTTTTTTTTCTTGTTTATATGGAAGGAGGGGAATAATTTTTATGCTTGCTTGGGGCAAGACTCCTTGTTTAATTAGACCACACCTGTAATTTACATCTACCTGAGACATGTCTATTTGGGTGTGTTTTATTGGGTTTTTTTGTCCACGAGTGCATACTGTATCACATGTATTAAAATTGGAATTATGAATACTACATAGTCATACAATGTGTTATATGGATGTAGTGCAAGCAAACACCATTTCAGTTACAGCCATAGTACCGAGATTAGAGCTCACACACTGCAATGAGATATTATGTAAGGTTACATAAATACTTATACCAGTCTGAAATACTAGCTCTTTCCCTCCTACTCCTGCAGCCTCCAGGTTAATGAAAGCTTTGACCATCTTGGCCCACTGGTGCTGAGTGATGAATCCATGACTGCCCTGTCCAGAGAGAATCAAGTGAATTATTACACAGTTTATAAAAACAAACATACCATGCCATTCTGCTATACCAATTGCTACTTTTAATGTATAGTGCTGCAATCTCAGAGATAACTTGTTGCAAATCCATTTAACTCCTACACAATATACCAGTATAAACCAGGTAAAAGTCTGATAACAGTACATTTGGTAACATACTGTAGATATCCAGCACTAAAAGATTCTAATAGGGCTACAGTTAAACATAGATTGAAAGCAAAATGTAGAGTTAAATGAACAAACATTCTACTAGGAAGAATGAATGCAGTAATGATAACAGGAACATGAAGGTCATATTTAAAGTGGTTTTCCAATTTTACAAAGTGATTTCATAAGGATATGCAATATCTTTACTACATGTTGGGTTCTGACATCTGGCTAGGGCACCGCTGTGCAGGAAAAACAGTAGAAGGACAAAACATTACACCAGCGGATCAGCCCCCTCATTCTCAGGATCAGTGGTGGTTCCAGGGAAAATACCCACTGATCATAATGTGATAGCATATTCTACCTTTAAAAGGGAAACTATCAGCAGTAAATTCATTTTAAACCTAATCCCAGTTCCTTGTAGAGGTGATTTTACAGTTTCCAAATATGCCTCTGTTATTCAGCTTTGGAGCCCTATTACCATGTAAATTGCTATTTTATTCACATGCAAATGAGGAGAAAGTGTCTTGGGGAATGCCTTAGGTTGCCCTGAGACTTTGGTCTCAGCTCAAGACTCTTCTCATTTGCATGTGAATAACACAGTTATTTACATAAAAATGGAGCTCCAAAGCTGAATAACAGAGGCATATTTGGAAACTGTAAAATCATCTCTAAAAGGTGCAGAGATTAGGCTTATAACCAATTTACTGCTGACAAATTCAGTTTACTGTCTATACGTATGAAAGAGAGGGAAGATTTATATTACCTGCAAAATATTCTCTTCTGCACCATTGAAAAGAAATATGATTGCATGTTTCAGAGGAACAGATGTGCCAGACAGGGAACTCAGGATTTCAAGCATAACGGCACAGCTCACTGCATCATCACTGGCACCTACAGTAATATAGCATGAGAGAACACACTGGTATAGCAATGATTATGTAAATAAAACAAACAAACAAGGGAAGTAGTGTATACAGCTACAGTCCATCTTCTGGTACTGAGTGTAACGATATTACAATTTGCAACATGGTTGGAAGTGGGCGATGAAAATGTTCAGAAACAACCTGCTAAATAAATATATATATATATATATATATATATATATATATATATATATATATATATACATATATATACATACACACACACACACGTATATACATATTACACACATACAGTTTTCTTGACTAGCAGCCATAAATTATTGAATTGATCACAAGAAATGAAATTATCTGTCTTGTTGCATAGCCGATTTGCAGCTAACCACACACTACAAAAGGGAGGCTACAAGTGTAAAATTGCTTTTAAGGGGGTCTGTTTATTTTTGCCTATAATAGAGGTTGTCCCATTACAGAAGAATGAATATGGGTCAGATTTCTGGGGTTCCAACAACTGGATCTAGTGATCAGAAAAGGGCACCAAAAGTTCTCTGCATCCTCCCTGTAAATGAAGTGTCAGGGATTAATGTGAGGCTGCAATCTCCAGCAGCCCCATAAAAGTGAAAAGCAAACGTGCAAGAGCTCTGACGTTTCACTCAAAGGGAAATGCAGGTGACTTTTAGTCCACTGATCACTGGGGGATCCATCAGTCAGAACCCCAACAATCTGACACCCATCCCAAATCCTGTGAATAGTGTCTGCAATAGGACATCACCAGGCTAGGTATGTAAAACAGACATGCAAACATGTCATTGTGACCTGACATTTAATTGCTGAGAAACCAAATTATTACTAGACATGCAAATGGTGCAAGTACCCAGTATTGATTAATGACTTTAGCATTGTCCAACATCACTCTCCTGAACTAAATGCGAATATGTACACGTGTATCCTGTACATGTATAGTATGTCATTGATGTCAAAGTTAAGAGCAGGTTAAAGGGTTTTTCTGGGCACAGAAACTGATGACTTATCCTTAGGATAGGTCTCAAAATATGACCAGCTATCTTAGCAGGTCCTATTCAATGAGTATATATGGAAGCAGACTGCTCTATTCTCATTGTAGGGGCTATGCTAAACTACCACGGCTCACCTCCCATTCACTTGTATGGGGGCTAAGCTGGGTAAGTCAGAAAGCACCACTTTACAATTGAAAACTGGCACAGTTGCTTTAATAAATTCCTTCCATTGCCTGCATTTAAAGAAAATTAGGAACACCTTGGAAAAAAGGTGTTGACCATTTTGCATGTCCTTTACTGTTTGAATCATGGGAGAGGCCGCATATATAACTATATATTCCTGGAATGTGCAGGAAGTATGTACTGATAAAATGGTCAAAGTGTAAAAGAGAAAGATTGTTTTGTTATCAGTCTAACAGACAAGAAATCGGCTCTATTCCTATAATGTTTCTAACTTAGGTCACGTATTCTTTATATACTGCATGTTTTGTATCAACTTCTGGTTTTCAATAGAAAAAAGAAATGATAAAAAAAGTATCGGTGAAGTATGAAGGAATTTAAAGGAGTAGGAGCAAATGCAAAGCTTCTCAGAAAGCACCATCAGTTTGCAGGATTTCCTGCAAGAGATGACCCTTGTCCTTGTTCAAACAAACCAATGTCATTCTTACCTGGGGTGTTAGCTACCGAGTCAAAATGGCAATTTGCTAGTACAGCATGCTGTGCCCCTCTTGCTGGTTCCAATTTCACAGCAATGTTAGTTATATTATCATAGTAGCTGGTAAAACCTCCAAGAAAATCTAAGCTGAAGGATCCAGTAGGCTTTTGGATATCAACTGTGATTTTGTGGACCTTGCTGCTTTTCTTTTCTATCTCCTTGATTTTATCCATTAAGTAGTTAACAGCGAAGATTTCATTTGCAGGGCTCCCTACTGTCCTGGAGTCAATAGCAGTAATATGCTCCAAGTAATCCCTGTAAAAACCACAAATAGATTAACAACAGAAACTTCAGCCACAGAGATCACATTTCAGCGATTCTCTACATTCTTTTCACTGAATACAATTGGATTAATATTCACAGCTTCCCCATCACAAACGAAGAAGAAAGAGAGAGATGTACCAACATAAATTGCATCATCATGCCACCAAATGTTCCCAACCATACTCAGGGCTAAGGAATTGGGACTAGTCTTGGGTGCAGTTGGAAAACAAGAGTTACAGACTCCAGCTTCAAAATAAAAGAATCTCATAATACATTAATATAATATTGTATAACAAAATACGTAGTTTGCTGCACATTTAATTTCTCACGGACTCACTAGTTTTTGGTTTTTTGTTTTTTTTTACTGTTAGGTTAGGAAGAGGAGGAGTTGGAATCGGACATTTGGTCTGCCAACTCCCTAGCCCTGCTACTTACTACCCATCCATCCGGAAGGCAAAAAGGAAAATCATAAGCTAATGATGTCGCAGCCTGCCTGTCTTCTGTAAAACCTCCTGGTAAGGGTTAAAAGCGCTTGAGTGTCTGCATGTGACATAACGGAAAAAATTCTTTTTAAGGATATATTGACATGAAGGATTCTAGAGCAGATTTTGAGGTGGCCTTCATGCCCCTAAAAGAAGCATCATTCCTGAACTTTCTATACTTTCTGCAGTACAACCAGCAGTAAAGCTGTAGCACATGGCTGCATGCTTATTAGCCCCATTGTATCTGCCCCAGGTCCATGGGGGGGTGTTTTCCAAGCAGATATTTGAGACAGAAGACCACCTCAAATTCTGCTCCAAACTCCTCCATGTGAATAAATTTTAAGCATTCATGGTAGTATATATCGGGGTATATTTACCAATAGAATTCAAACGCTTTTCTGCCTACATTTGCACCAAAAATTATGGTGCACATCATTTACCGTATATACTCGAGTATAAGCCGACCCGAATATAAGCCGAGGCCCCTAATTTTACCACAAAAAACTGGGAAAACTTATTGACTCTAGTATAAGCCGAAGGGGGGAAATGCAGCAGCTACTGGAAAATTTCAAAAATTAAAATGGTTGGAGTTATTGGGTGCAGGAGATGCTGGGTGCTGGGGAAGGGGAGGGGGTGTTTTGGTTGTCTGTCTGCCTCTTCCCTGAGCTTGAGGACTGGGTTCCCACACACACACACACACACAATTGGAATGCAGCCTGGCTGAATATAGGGTATTTGCAGGGTATTTTCCCCTTCCGGACGGAACAGTAGCACTGCAGATCCCCTATATTCAGTAGACCGGGCACTATCAGACACAGGCATACCTAATGTGTTTGTGTTTCACAGTCATTTTCTACTTTTATATGTATTCTAGGGAAAGGAGGGATTTAGAACTTTTATTTTATTTTTTTAAAGCTTCTTTTTCCCCCAGGATGGGCAGCAGGATGGGCGTAGTTTAGAAGTGTAACTTTACAACATGTTTATGAAACAGAAACGAACAAATGCGGTGCAGATTTTCTTGTGCAAAAGTAGATCAAGCTTAAAATGGTGCAAACTTATAAATTTACGCCAATTTACTATGTGCGCCATAAATTCTCATCAGACCCCACATACTTGTTTCATCTATAAATGAGCGAGGATCTCAGTCTGTAGTTTATGATGCATGTAACAAATATTTGTTCCTTACAACATGTGAGTTAAGTATTTTGTCTACATGTTTTGCGCCAAATGGTCTCTTGTTGAAGCTCAACACTTTAGGGCTAGGTTCACATCTGTGCCTGGCTCTCTATTGTTCAGGTACCCTGGCGGACCTGAACTTAGTCGACCGCTAAAACAGCGGTTACCTGCAGACACCGGGTAACACACCTGGTGTGAACAGTTCTTTCCACTGGTTTCAGTATAAAAAGTCCGCCATACAGGAAACAATACAGACTAACACATAGACCATGCTTCAACTGTATTGGAGTCTATGGCAGAATCAATGCATAACTGTTGAGGCATGGCACAGGCAAAACTCAGTTGTTATTTACCCGCCGCACTGGCTAGGGCGGTAATGTGACTGCCCCAGGAACATTTTCTGATTCCTGATTTTCTGGCAAACATGAAGAAGAGAAGAAGTCAGCCTCTGGGCTCTATTGTGCAGGCGCCGGCAGATGAGAGGAGGAGAAGAACAGAAAGATCTCCCATGCCAACAGATGCTTACCACTGCAGATCTTCAATTGATAATTATTAAATCTGAACAACCACTTCCCTCAAGATCCAAGAAAGGCAAGTTTCTCAGACTACTCTTACACACAAGACCTTGGACTAGCTCACAGCAGGGCGAATTGTCTGAGAAGATACTGATCACTCAGCAAAAATAAAGAGGGGACTGCGAACTAGAGAAACCACACTAGAAAAATTAAAAAGGAGGATGCCTAAGGTTAAGGCCCATGAAAAGAAGCAATTTCACTGGTGGTAGTTTCCCTTTATACACAAAAAGAAATCAGACATATATTATATATATACACTCACCGGCCACTTTATTAGGTACACCTGTCCAACTGCTCGTTAACACTTAATTTCTAATCAGCCAATCACATGGCGGCAACTCAGTGCATTTAGGCATGTAGACATGGTCAAGACAATCTCCTGCAGTTCAAACCGAGCATCAGTATGGGGAAGAAAGGTGATTTGAGTGCCTTTGAACGTGGCATGGTTGTTGGTGCCAGAAGGGCTGGTCTGAGTATTTCAGAAACTGCTGATGTACTGGGATTTTCACGCACAACCATATCTAGGGTTTACAGAGAATGGTCTGAAAAAGAAAAAACATCCAGTGAGCGGCAGTTCTGTGGGCAGAAATGCATTGTTGATGCCAGAGGTCAGAGGAGAATGGCCAGACTGTTTCGAGCTGATAGATAGGCAACAGTGACTCAAATAGCCACCCATTACAACCAAGGTAGCCAGAAGAGCATCTCTGAACGCACAGTACGTCGAACTTTGAGGCAGATGGGCTACAGCAGCAGAAGACCACACCGGGTGCCACTCCTTTCAGCTAAGAACAGGAAACTGAGGCTACAATTTGCACAAGCTCATCGAAATTGGACAATTGAAGATTGGAAAAACGTTGCCTGGTCTGATGAGTCTCGATTTCTGCTGCGACATTTGGATGGTAGGGTCAGAATTTGGCGTCAACAACATGAAAGCATGGATCCATCCTGCCTTGTATCAACGGTTCAGGCTGGTGGTGGTGGTGTCATGGTGTGGGGAATACTTTCTTGGCACTCTTTGGTCCCCTTGGTACCAATTGACAATCGTTGCAACGCCAAAGCCTACCTGAGTATTGTTGCTGACCATGTCCATCCCTTTATGACCACAATGTACCCAACATCTGATGGCTACTTTCAGCAGGATAATGCGCCATGTCATAAAGCTGGAATCATCTCAGACTGGTTTCTTGAACATGACAATGAGTTCACTGTACTCCAATGGCCTCCACAGTCACCAGATCTCAATCCAATAGAGCATCTTTGGGATGTGGTGGAACGGGAGATTCGCATCATGGATGTGCAGCCGACAAATCTGCGGCAACTGTGTGATGCCATCATGTCAATATGGACCAAAATCTCTGAGGAATGCTTCCAGCACCTTGTTGAATCTATGCCACGAAGAATTGAGGCAGTTCTGAAGGCAAAAGGGGGTCCAACCCGTTACTAGCATGGTGTACCTAATAAAGTGGCCGGTGAGTGTATATATATATATATATATATATATATATATATATATATATATATATATATATTTATTTATTATGCACACACACATATATGCCTACCCCGCCTTTTATTGTAGGCATACCACACCCTGAACGTTCGAAAAACATTTTTAAAGGAATTAGTAATGTGCATATTTTATAACTGTGTCAAAAGGCACTTGCATGTTTTTTTTAATGTATAAATTGGCACCACTCTCTGGAGCTAGAGAAAGAAAGACAAGTATTTCCAGACACCTGGTGAAAGTGATTACAGATAAACCCCGAGTAGTAGATTAGGCTTAGTTCACATCATAGGCCTGGTTCACATATGTGTTCGGTGTTCCGTTCAGGAAGGCTGCTTGGGGGCACCCCAAATGGAATACTGAGTACATTAAAAAGTGGTTAGCAAATAAACCACACGGACTCCATAGACTATAATGGGGTCCATGTGTTTTCCGCAAGAATCATGTGGGCGAAAAGTGCAACTTTGCATATAAATATTAATGCTTTCATACACACCCTCGATTTACACAAATAAAATGGTCGTTCTAAGAAAGTTATGCCTCATCATGCTGCAAGGGTGTAGCCATCTTTACTAAATCTGATACATACCTGAAACCTGAAAAGCCGGCAGCTACAGATCATATAACATCAAAAAAAATCCTAAAAGGTAAAGATCTCCACCTGAATACATTAGAAATTATTTCCAATGCAATCTTCATTTCTGATGCTTGGTTGGATATATACAGTGTCCAACAATGGTGCATTAGTACCCTCTGGGAAGGATTAGGTTTAAGAAGAATCTTAATATAACTGGTTCCCTCCCCAGTAATTGTCTCATGTACTGGCCTGCGCACCAGACATCTTATACTTGACTAGCCTATTCACAGGACCACATTCTGTCTGTGTGCAGACCGCATTTCCCAGACTGGCCTCAGCTGTAATGCTCAATACAGTAGTGATCTGGCCGTATCATAACTTACTATGATGTAGTGAGTTACACTTACATAGCCATGGTCAATCTGGGAAATACGGCCTGCACATGGTCAGCGTTTCCCAGATGAAACATGGTTGTATGACTAAACCGTCATACTGGGAAACTCTTCAAACATCTTCAGTGTATGTCAAAATATTTAGAATCCTTCTGACATTTGTTTAAGTTTTACACTATATATTTCAACACAAATGAAAAAATATATTGAACCATTCAGTAAGCTTAGGGGGCGTTCACACTACCGTCGGTGTCCGACATGTAGTGTCCGCTCCTAGTGTCCGCTCAAAATCTGTCACGGACACTAGGAGCGGACACTAGATGTGTCCGTGACACCTGTCATTCACTTGAATGGGCATCAGGTGCGTTCTTTTGCACTCCGTGCCCGTCCTGTCCTGTCCGCAGGTGAAGATGTCAGACTTCTCAAGCGGACAGAGGAACCCTGCATGCAGGGTTTTTCTGTCCGCTTGAGAAGTCGGACATCTTCTCTTGCGGACAGAGAAGGAAGGGCACGGAGTGCAAAAGAACGCACCCGATGCCCATTCAAGTGAATGACAGGTGTCACGGACACATCTAGTGTCCGCTCCTAGTGTCCGTGACAGATTTTGAGCGGACACTAGGAGCGGACACTACATGTCGGACACCGACGGTAGTGTGAACGCTCCCTTAGTCTAAATCAATTCCCTGGTTGGCGCAAGGTGCACATGAATTATTACAAAGCTCCAGTCTGTTAATAATGCTGGTGCATTCCAGCTCCAGAAATGTGGTGGCATAAAAAGGGGCCAATATAAACCACATTTACACCCATCAAAGTCAGAAAATTGATGGGCTACTGAGTTCTCTGCTTTGTCTTTTTCTGTGGTAACCAACAGCAGATAAGCGTCTTGCGAAACGTTGGTCCCCAACGTATGTCGCATCTAGATTTGTTGGACTGAGCAGATGAGGGTTAAGTTGACAATTCTGAACCATGATACAACATCTGCAACAGAGCCACCAACCACACTAATTTATTGCTTGTTCCTTGTATAATGCCAACATGTTCTCTAGCATTGTGCAAAGATTGTCATCTCTCAGAATAATCTCTAGTGGCATCCACCAGGGTAAAGGGTCTTTTGGTATGATGGAGATAATAGACATCATGGCTGTTTACATATAAAGCAGAATAAAGTCAATCATATATTTGGAGCCACCACTGTGTTCAGTGTTCATTTCCATGTTAGGTTTGATTGACATCTGCGTTCAGGGTGGGTGGGGGGGTCTTCTTGGAGACCCCTGAATGGAAACTTAATCCCAATAAAAAAAAAGCAGTTACCTTAAGAAACCCGTGGACCCCATAGACTATAATGGGGTCTGTGTGGTTTCAGCACGAAAAATGCAGAAACAGGAACGGAATCCCTGAACACAGATGTGAACCGAGCCTTATACTGTCATCCATTCCCCCATTTATTTATTTTTTATGTTTAATCATTTTTATATGAACATTGTTATCACATATAACCCGTATAAAGAAAGTTATGGCATTATCAAAAGTTTATTTCTAAAATCAGACATCAATGGATATGGAGAGGGCATAATCTGAAGATGGGTCTCGGTGTTTGAGACTCTGTGGTTCACCACGGACAATGGGGCACCTTGTCAGGCATATTAATAGTAAAAACTCTCAGAGTGGTCAAGCTGTCGGGTAGAAGTGATCAAAATGGCATTGAGCTGGATTTTTAGTCAAAGTAGCTATTGAAGTGAATGCAAAATGTAACCATGACTCATCCCAATTTTTGATAGGAAAAGCAATGTAGTATACACAACTTTAGTTTATGGTTGTAAGTGATGGTCTGTTTTGTAACCACAAACTATCGATACCAAACTTTTCAGAAAGGAAATGCAGAGTGGTGTGAAAGCCATAAAAAAAATGTGCACGATGACAGGATGTGAGGAAATGCTTTCCATTAGACAAAATAGCGCACACTATGGCACGTTACTATGTGAAAGCGACAGATAGGAGAAAAGGAAGTGGCAAAAAAACTCTGAAAGTGAGAAAATCCTGTACAAGAAACTAGAAATGAATACATATTGCTAATGAGTGGGGGTGGTTATCTGCAATTATCCATACTGTGGTGTTCAATGAACAATGCACTAAATAAAAATCTGCAGCAGCAAACTGTACATACGGCTACGCGCGTATACAGAGACAATATCACATACAGTGAGGAAGGACAAGAAAACTGTCTCTAAATTATTACCTAAACTTTACTTTATCTCCTGCCTGGTTCATAGTTCACAGGGCACCACTACTGTATGAACCTAACATTATCTCACGCTTGCGTGTTTTATCAAATGGAAAAACTATGTGCCAAAAAAGTATATAACTGGCAGTTAATGAAATTTATTAATGATATTAATCCCCAAGACAAATAGCAATGTTTACCGTGTACTGTACGGCCAAGTATACACTGAATTATTACAGGTATCCATGCAGTGATCAAATGTGGCACAGTGAATTCCACTAAGTGCTGAACTCGTTCTACAGGAATATAAGTCCATGTGCACAGGACAACTTCTAACAGCTGCTGAAAATGACTTGGGGGTATAAAGATGCCAAGAGCCCCTTTTCTACCTCCTCACATAGACACTCTGTAGGATCGAGGGGCTGTGAAGCTACCTGTCAGCTACCTGGAACTAACCCATGCGGCATTGCTGCATTACCCTGCTGAAAGTGTCAAATAGGGTAAAGAGCTGTCATGATATGATGAATGAGTGACGCTAGAGTCACACTGGCATCAGCCTATCCATTAGTCTGGTCTGTCTAAGGACTAGAACAACGGATATGAAAAGCGCTATGGCTAGGTTCACACCTGTACCCAGTCTCCAACTGAGGATTATGTTCCGCATTCCACTTTAAAGGGATCCTATCATACAAACACTTTTTTTTTCCTCAGTGACACGTTGGAATAGCCTTAAGAAAGGCTATTCTTCTCCTACCTTTCATTGTCTTCTCCGCGCCGCTGTTCCGCAGGAATCCGGGTTCTTGTCGTATGCAAATGAGTTCTCTCGCAGCACTGGGGGCATTCCCAGTGCTGCCAGAGAACTCTCTCCAGCGCCGCCTCCATCTTCGTCAGGAACATCCTCTTCATCCGAAGAAGGTCTCAGACTTCTAAGCCTCAGGCAGAGCAGACTGTGCATGCTCACAGGCCACGAGAAAATGGCGGCACTGGAGAGAGTTCTCTGGCAGCATTGGGGACGTCCCCAGTGCTTTTTGAGCACTGAGGCCCGCCCCCAGTGCTGTGAGAGAACTCACTTGCATACGGACAAGAACCGGGATTCCTACGGAACGGCGGCGCAGAGAAGACAACGAAAGGTAGGAGACGAATAGCCTTTCTTAAAGGGGCTCTATCAGCAAAATCATGCTGATAGAGCCCTACATATGCGTGAATAGCCTTTAAAAAGGCTATTCAGGCACCGTAAAAGTTATATTAAACTACTCCCCCGTTTTAAAATAGTACCCTAAAAAAAAAAAAAAAAAGTGAAATACTTAAGCATCGTGCAAGATGGGCGGGCATTCAGGGTGCGCCGTCTTCTTCATCCACGCCTCCTCTTCCTGCGATGTCCTCGGGTCCAGTCTTCCTCCGGCGCTCGCGAACTGACATTGATAAAAAAAAATGGCCTGGGTGCATGCACAGTAGTCGTAGTAGAAGCCACATCCTACTGCGCATGTGCCCAGGCCATTTTTTTTTATCAAGATCAGTTCGCAAGCGCCGGAGGAGGACGGGACCCGAGGACATCGGAGGAAGAGGAGGCGTGGAAGAAGAAGACGGCGCACCGTGAATGCCCGCCCATCGTGCACGATGCATAAGTAGATCACATTCTTTTTTAGGGTTTTATTTTAAAACTGGGGGGTAGTTTAACATTTACGGTGCCCGAATAGCCTTTTTAAAGGCTATTCACGCATATGTGGGGCTCTATCAGCATGATTTTGCTGATTGAGCCCCTTTAAGGCTATTCCGACGTGTTACTAAGAAAAAAAATATGTTTGTATGATAGGATCCCTTTAAGGCTAAGGCCCCACAGGACGTCCCGTAGCAAAAAAAAAAACACAGCAGCAATACGGGCAAATCACAGCGTCCATGGTGTCCCAGCCTAAAAGTACGGAGAGAAAAGTCCGGCAAGCAGCACTTTTCTCTCTCCATCGGGTATCCGAAGGTACCCACTTTTTTAAGCGAATTAGGTTCCTGTTTCATGGGGAGGGGGCCCGAACGGACACCCGAATGCAGGTGTGAACCTGGTGTACAACAACAGTCACAGTTCTTTAAAATTAAACCGCCAGACAAAAAACTCTGACTTGCAGGACACACATTGCCATGGAATCGCTAAATAGAGACAACAATACAGAAGTGAACATAGTGGGACATAGAGCGCTGGCTTCATCCTTAGAGGTGTAACTTGAAGCTCCTAGGCCCCAATGCAAAATCTGTATCTACCTGTGCCATTGACAATAAGTAATGTTATGTAGCTTTGAATTCATTCCTTACAAACTACTCACATAACATAGTAACACCGGTATAGCTGCCATGCTATGGCCTGATGGCTCCTATACATATAGACTTGCAGGCAAATGAATGGCTTACAGTACACTAGCACTATACACAATGATCCCACCCCAGTGACCATAGCCATTACCTGGCAGTGGTGGCATTAAAGCCGGTGCTGAGGGTACCAGGTGTCACTAGTTGCCGCAATGAGAAGTGCACCAGAGCTCTTATCCCGAGCACATACAGCAGCAGTATTGCAGGGACTCCGGCTCCAAACACCAAGCTACGGCTCCGTGCCTTCCGTTCATTGCCACCGTTATCCTCGCGTCGGTTCCCATGACCGGACCCTGTCCCAGAACTGACCACATTGTGCCGGGACCTACGAACCGAGATCCCCGACCGCTCCATGCCTGACACACTGTAGCTCCGCCTGTCGCTGCCATGGTAACCTCCAGCCAATCAGAGACCGCGCTGTCATGCATTTGTCCAATCAGGGTGCTAGCATGCAAGGCAATCAGCTGACAAGCCTACAATCCGCGTTTATCTTTGCCGGCAAATAACAGTGGGCGGAAAGGGTCAAACTGCCTTCTGCTGAGAGAGAGGGCAACCAGAGTGGTGAGGCGGGAGAGCCACACTCTGCCTGCCACCATAGCAGGGAAGCTCTGCTCACTGCTCCATAGACTCTGACCTGGGCGCTTCTAGCGTGAAGCTGATATTTATCATTTATGTTTTTTAATGTTTTACTCCCTGCAGTCTAAAAGCCATTTAGCCATATTATGTAGCCAGAAGAGGGCTTGATTTTTGAGTGACAAGTTGTACTTCAAAATGGTACCATTTATTGTTCTATACAACAAGGGTGAACCTACCTTTTTTGCGAACGACAGAAAGCCGCCCCGCCCCCACCCAGGGGCGGAGTGAAGGGGGTGTGGCGGAGTGGCATTAGCAGGCAGGGAGAGAACCTGCTCTCTGCGTGAGGGGAGGCTGCTGGAGCAGCGCTGCGTCCACAGGGCCTTCCCAATCCACCGCTCGCTTCCCATGCCGGGCTGCGAGACGGTGACGCTAAGCCAGTCCAGGACAGCTTGTCCAGGACTGGCTTAGGTAAGCAAAAATGCCCCACCCCCAGGTCCCTGGCATAGCGCCGCCTAAGGCGGTCGCTTCAGGTCGCCTCATGGTAGGTGCGGCGCTGCTGTACAATGTACTGGGAAGTGGGAAAAAATTCAGGATGAGGTGCCATTTACTGACAGGTTTTGTTTTTACGGCTTCCATTCTTTGGAAAAAATGCTAAAAAATTCATTGAATCACCATATTCTGACACCTGTAACATTCTTATACTGGTGCACAGAGTTGTGTAAAGTGTTTTTTCTTGGGGGGAGGGGGGTTTGCAGGACAATTTGTAGTTTTTATCAATACCACGTTGGGGAATTTATGATGCTTTTTATTTTTTCTTACTACAGCATTTACTATATGAGACAAATATTTTTATATTTTAAGGGCCCCTTCACACGACGTAAGCGCGCTGCTCATTTAGACACGTATACACGTGTCCGAGTGCGGCGCTTCAAAACAGAGCCCGTTGATTTCAATGGGAAGCACGTGTATATCGGCATATATGCGTGTGAAGGGGCCCTAATATTTTGGGCATTTTCAGACTTAGGGATGCCTAATGTGTTTATGGTTTACGTGTGTGTGGGGGGTGCAGCCCCATTACTGAACATGACAGGGTAAGTGAAAGTAACCACTGAAATGCCATGGTCACATTTGACCACGGCATCTAAGTGGTTAAATGCCCTAGTTCATCCACTCTCCTTCAGAGCAGCCGCTATAGTTAGTCACGTCCACCAGGATGTACATGGATGTTTTGGTGTGCATAGGAGTTAAAGGGGCTCTATCAGCAAAATCATGCTGATAGAGCCCCACATATGCGTGAATAGCCTTTAAAAAGGCTATTCAGGCACTGTAAATGTTATATTAAACTACTATTAAAATAATACCCTAAAAAACAATATGATCTACTTATACATCGTGCACGCTGGGCGGGCATTCAGGGTGCGCCGTCTTCTTCATCCACGCCTCTTCTTCCTCCGATGTCCTCCAGCGCTCGCGAACTGACATTGATAAAAAAAAATGCCCTGGGTGCATGCGCAGTAGTTTAATATCTTCATTTATTTTGCTTGCAATGAAAAAACACAAAAGAGAATGAAAAAAAATGTCAAATCATTGATCATTTTACACAAAACTCCAAAAATCGGCCGGACAAAAGTATTGGCACCCTCAGCCTAATACTTGGTAGCACAACCTTTAGACAAAATAACTGCGAACAACCACTTCCGGTAACCATCAATGAGTTTCTTACAATGCTCTGCTGGAATTTTAGACCATTCTTCTTTGGCAAACTGCTCCAGGTCCCTGAAATTTGAAGGGGGCCTTCTCTAAACTGCCATTTTGAGATCTCTCCACAGGTGTTCTATGGGATTCAGGTCTGGACTCATTGCTAGCCACTTTAGAAGTCTCCAGTGCTTTCTTTCAAACCATTTTCTAGTGCTTTTTGAAGTGCGTTTTGGGTCATTGTCCTGCTGGAAGACCCATGACCTCTGAGGGAGACCCAGCTTTCTCACACTGGGCCCTACATTATGCTGCAAAATTTGTTGGTAGTCTTCAGACTTCATAATGCCATGCACACGGTCAAGCAGTCCAGTGCCAGAGGCAGCAAAGCAACCCCAAAACATCAGGGAACCTCCACCATGTTTGACTGTAGGGACTGTGTTCTTTTCTTTGAAGGCCTCTTTTTTTTTCCCTGTAAACTCTATGTTGATGCCTTTTCCCAAAAAGCTCTACTTTTGTCTCATCTGACCAGAGAACATTCTTCCAAAACGTTTTTGGCTTTCTCAGGTAAGTTTTGGCAAACTCCAGCCTGGCTTTTTTATGTCTCTGGGCAAGACATGGGGTCTTCCTGGGTATCCTACCATACAGTCCCTTTTCATTCAGACGCCGACAGATAGTACGGGTTGACACTGTTGTACCCTCGGACTACAGGGCAGCTTGAACTTGTTTGGATGTTAGTCGAGGTTCTTTATCCACCATCCGCACAATATTGCATTGAAATCTCTCATCAATTTTTTCTGTCCACATCTAGGGAGGTTAGCCACAGTGCCATGGGCTTTAAACTTCTTGATGACACTGCGCACGGTAGACTCAGGAACATTCAAGTCTTTGGAGATGGACTTGTAGCCTTGAGATTGCTCAAGCTTCCTCACAATTTTGCTTCTCAAGTCTTCAGACAGTTCTTTGGTCTTCTTTCTTTTCTCCATGCTCAATGTGGTAAACACAAGGACACAGGACAGAGGTTGAGTCAACTTTAATCCATTTCAACTGGCTGCAAGTGTGATTTAGTTATTGCCACCACCTGTTAGGTGCCTCAGGTAAGTAACAGGTGCTGTTAATTACACAAATTAGAGAAGCATCACATGATTTTTCAAACACTGCCAATACTTTTGTCCACTCCCTTTTTTTTGTTTGGTGTTGAATTATATCCAACTTGGCTTTTTGACAATTCTTTTTGTGATTTCCATTGAAGACAAATTAAATGAAGATAATACCAAAGAATTTGTGATTGCAATCAATTTCTGGAAGAAAATGAGTATTATCTGACAGAATTGCATGGGTGCCAATACTTTTGGCCAACGCTGTAATACTGTGTGCAGGGGCCACTAAGGGACATAATAGAGCGCGCAGGAATGCAGACGAGGGGTTCGGTGTCAGTTGGGGGGGGCCCATGTCAAAAGTTCGCCACGGGACCCCACCATTCCTAGTTACGCCACTGCCCTATGGTGAATGTCGTAGTGGGGTAAAAACAAAATGCCCAAATGGCGATTTTTTTTTTCAACACTTTGCCTCCTATAAAAACTAAATAAAAACAGATCAAACCATCAGGACTTCACCAAAATGGTATGAATAAAAACGCCATCTTGTCCAGCTTAAAAAGACTCCTTCCCCCATTCCACTTTACAGAGATGGAGTTTTTTCAGTCACAAAGATATTAACATGTTCCATTGCAGTAAGGATCAACAACAGAAGTTCAATGTGGGAGTAAACTCTCTGAAAACTCAGCCACCTTTGTCAGCAGCTCTAAGAGGATTCACAGTGATTCCTTGGTTCTCACTGTGTTTGTACTTGGCTACAACTGATCCAGCTTCTTAAACACAAGTCCCTTACACTGCCTTCTGATGCAGTTATAATTCCATCCATGTTGCATCGTTTAACTCTTTCACTGCCAGGGGTTTTCATATATTTTGCGGCTGCCAGGGCAATTTTCACAGCTTGGAAATGGATGAATAAAACCTAAATTGCAACATGAAACAAATTACACTAAGGGTAAGTTCACACGGGGATTTTTGGTCAGGATTTTGAGGCCGTATCCGCCTCAAAATCCTGAACAAAAAGACAGCTCCCATTGAAATCAATGGGAGCCGGTCAGTTCTTTTCCTGGAGCCGTTCCTTCTGGCTCCCGGAAAAAGAAGCGACATGCTCATTCTTTCAGGCGTATTCTGCATCCAGTCGCAGCTACCCGTATTTTGGACCAAAAAACCCAGTGTGAACTTACTTACCCTAATCCCCCATACCTATATATTTTCTGAAAGTAGACACCAGAAGCATTGTCATAATGCCACTTGGTACTGTATATGAACAGACACTTTCTTCCAATTTGAATTTAAAGTGTAAAAAAAATACATACATTTATATTAGTTGCTATAAGAGGAAATCAAACAAAAAGCTATATGCACCAAAGGTCCTACAAATAAGAGTTCAACATGTGCAGAGTTCATTCATATCACCAAGGCCTACACCTACATATGCACATATAAACCCTATATATGTCTTAAAAGTAGACCACCTGAAGAGTACGTGTCTCAGTTAACAATAGCCATGTCCACCTTCATGTAAATTTGTGACAAACACAAGTAATGTTTTGAAAAAAAATGCAGTAAAACTTATATTTGCACATAAAACTCCTATTCAGCTGTACAATCACATACGAAACACATATAAAATAATAGAGCAAGCTGTACACAATTTATATATACCACAAACATCAACTACAACAAGAGCTTGTACAGTCATGGCCAAAAATTTTGAGAATGACACAAATATTATATTTTCACATGATCTGCTGCCCTCTGGTTTTTATGTGTTTGTCAGATGTTTTATCACATACAGAAATATAATTGCAATTATATTATTTATGAGTAACAAAAGCTTATATTGACAGTTAGAATGAGTTAATGCAGCAAGTCAATATTTGCAGTGTTGACCCTTCTTCTTCAGGACCTCTGCAACTCTCCCTGGCATGCTCTCAATCAACTTCTGGACCAAATCCTGACTGATAGAAGTCCATTCTTGCACAAGCAATGCTTGCATTTTGTCAGAATTTGTAGGTTTTTGTTTGTCCACCCGTCTCTTGATGATTGACCACAAGTTCTCGATGGGATTAAGATCTGGGGAGTTTCCAGGCCATGGACCCAAAATCTCTATGTTTTGTTCCCTGAGCCATTTAGTTATCACCTTTGCTTTATGGCAAGGTGCTCCATCATGCTGGAAAAGGCATTGTTGATCGCCAAACTGCTCTTGGACGGTTGGGAGAAGTTGATCTTGGAGGACATTCTGGTACCATTCTTTATTCATGGCTGTGTTTTTAGGCAAGACTGTGAGAGAGCCAATTCCCTTGGCTGAGAAGCAACCCCACACATGAATGGTTTCAGGATGCTTTACAGTTGGCATGAGACAAGACTGGTGGTAGCGCTCACCTCTTCTTCTCCGAATAAGCTGTTTCCCAGATGTCTCAAACAATCGAAAAGGGGATTCATCAGAGAAAATGACTTTACCCCAGTCCTCAGCAGTCTACTCCCTGTACCTTTTGCAGAATATCAGTCTGTCCCTGATGTTTTTTTTGGAGAGAAGTGGCTTCTTTGCTGCCCTCCTTGAGACCAGGCCTTGCTCCAAGATTCTCCACCTCACAGTGTGTGCAGATGCACTCACACCTGCCTGCTGCCATTCCTGAACAAGCTCTGCACTGCTGGTAGCCGATCCATAGCTGAAACACTTTTAAGAGACGGTCCTGGCGCTTGCTGGTCTTTCTTGGGCACCCTGGAGGCTTTTTGGCAACAATGGAACCTCTCTCCTTGAAGTTCTTGATGATGTGATAGATTGTTGACTGAGGTGCAATCTTTCTAGCTGCGATACTCTTCCCTGTTAGGCCATGTGCAATGATGACTGCACGTGTTTCTTTAGAGATAACCATGGTTAACAGAAGAGAAACAATGATGCCAAGCACCAGCCTCCTTTTAAAGTGTCCAGTGGTGTCATTCTTACTTAATCATGACAGATTGATCTCCAGCCTTGTCCTCATCAACACCCACACCTGTGTTAATGGAGCAATCATTGAAAAGATGTTAGCTGGTCCTTTTAAGGCAGGGCTGCAATGATGTTGAAATGTGTTTTGGAGAGATAAAGTTCATTTTCTAGGCAAATATTGACTTTGCAAGTAATTGCTGTTAAGCTGATCACTCTTTATAACATTCTGGAGTATATGCAAATTGCCATCAGAAAAACTGAAGCAGTAGACTTTGTAAAAATTAATATTTGTATCATTCTCAAAACTTTTGGCCATGACTGTACTATCAAAAACTATCATTCACTAATATGTTAAAAATCTATACTACAAATAGCAAACTGTGACTGTGATACCAAAATCTAACTTTTTTTAAGTTTGCATAGCATACCGTTTATAAAACACAACTTTTATATATACAGCCACCCTACAAGCAAAAATTTCACAAAAATTCAAATTTGCCACTAAAGTACTTGCTCAAATAAATCCTTATTGCAAACAAAATGTACTTTCCAAGAAACTGCAAGATGTGAAGAACTCATTAATACCACATGTCCACATATTTATAAGTGCGGGTGTTAAAGTAATGACAAGATCGCAGAAAGGCAATACAAAAATACAATTTTGTGCTTGCTTAATTAAATAAGGGTTGCATAAGAATATAATTTTCTATCCCCCTATAAAAGTTGTAACTCTAATGAATAATTATAATCTCTATACCTAACTAATGTGATAACTAGGGCCAGTTTCAGATTGGCGTAACATGGTTGCTTTATTGCTTGCACATTATGGGCGAAACCTCTGAAGTTCCTGTGGTTTATCATTAATGGTGTTAGAGAGTCATAATTCTAGATCTTATGACCTACTAGAAGTCCAGGTGTTTTGTTTGTACTGTGGGCGCAAAAAAACCCCACCCTTTATTATACCAATCTAAAAGCTGCCAAAAACTTGGATTTTATATGGTGACATTCAGCAGATGAGAATGTGTTTTCTGATTGATGGAACTTTACAGCCTGTTAGAAATGTTTTCTATATTCATCTCTAATAATAATTATATTTGCTATTATTTTAGTGTGTAACGATTACTTCTAGAGAGGCGCTTGACGTTTTTTACTCTATAAAGATCAGGATAGGGACAGAGACAAATGTAAACTTTATTGATGACTTTGTGTGTGGGTTGTCAAATAAAAAAAATTTGTGTGTGGGTTGTGTGTTAGAATATTGGTGTAGTTTGCTATTCTACCACCAGTGGCCGCTGTTTCTCACTCTGAACTATTGTGTTGCACTTCCACTCCTCACCACTGGAAGCTGCTCATTCTAGGAATTGCCTTTAACATGGATGACCAATTTGTACCAATGCGAAGCCATCTTGTTTTCGGTTTGGGCCTGTTTACATCCATGAGGCAGTACAGCCTTTGCTTGAGTATTGTGACTTGTTTCAGGCTCATGCTCCTCAGAACTGTCTTTCCCAAGACTGTTTCTACAACTTGCTGTATTACTCTTACGATCTTCACTTCAAGCTGCACCCCGGACTACTACGCCTCAATACCTATATGCTCCTGGCTTATTCCATTTGGCCAGTAGATTTCAGCCGCATATACCGGTAACATAACAAAGTGTTTGGTGCAATTCTTTGGTGCTGCAACCTAGACAATGGTAAACGTCTGGGTCACAGCGCCAATAAACTTCCTGCTTATGTTCAGAGGGGTATTATGTAAGAATAACCCTGTGCAGGGGCGTAACTACCGGGGTAGCAGCAGCTTTTTATTTTTTTTTAATAGGCTGTTACCGGCTGGAGTTAGACCCTACGTACTTACCGGTCCCGGCAGGGGCCAGGATCGGTAAGTGACGCCGTGGGCCCAGTGGTGAACCTAGCCTCTCTGCTGCCTGAGGCGGACGATTGAAAGACCCCCACCCCACCCCCCGGATTGAGTCTATTTGGTAATATACAATAAATACAATGCAGTAATACTCACAGGAGACGTCTCCCCACATTTCCCGTCTATTCCCTTTGGACCGCCATGACCGCTTCTTTCAGCTGTGACTTGACTGTAAAGTTGGAAACACAGACATCTTTGACTTCTCCACGCACCCAATATAAATATATATATAGTATATATATATATATATATATATATATATATATATATATATATACCACAGCTGCCCCTGCAGCCTATATTATCCCCACAGTTGCACAATAGACTGTGGGGCATACTAGAGGTTGCAGGGGGGCCGCTGTGGGGCATAATAGAGGTTACAGGGGCCACAGTGGACCTTTCAAGCTCTATTATTATACTCAGGGGTCTTTTCAGACCCCCGAGTATAATAATCGGAGCCCCAGGGGAGATGAGAGAACATAATAAACACTGTTACTCACCTCTCTGGGATCCGATGTTAAAGAGGATCTTTTATGGTTTTGGGCAAAGGCAGTTCTATATACCGCTGGAAAGCCGACAGTGCGCTGAATTCAGCGCACTGTCGGCTTTCCTGATCTGTGTTCCCCCGGGTGAAGAACTATCGGTGCCGGTACTGTAGCTCTTCACAGTCAGAAGGGCGTTCCTGACAGTCTGTCAGGAACGTACTTCTTCCCAGCAGCGCCTATAGCGCTGTACAGTGTGAGTGGGGAGGAACGCCCCCTCCCTTTGCTCACAGTGCTCGCCCATAGACAAGTATTATCAGGAGGGGAGGGGGGCGTTCCTCCCCGCTCAAACAGTACTGCTCTATAGGCGCTGCTGGGAAGAAGTACGTTCCTGACAGACTGTCAGGAACGCCCTTCTGACTATGAAGAGCTACGATACCGGCACCGATAGTTCTTCACCCGAGACACAGATCAGGAAAGCCGATAGTGCGCTGAATTCAGCGCACTGTCAGCTTTCCAGCGGTATATAAAACTGCCTTTGCCCAAACCCATGAAAGGTCCTCTTTAATCCTAGCAGGCTTCGTGCTTATATGGTACTGCTAGCACAGGCTTTGGGCCTATATGGTAATATACTAGACCAGGCCCGAAGCCAGCTAGGATTAACATCGAATCCCGGAGAGGTAAGTAACATTGTTTATTATGTTCCCTCACCTCCCTGGGGCTCCGATTATTATACTTGAGGGTCTGAAAAGACTCCCGAGTATAATAATAGCGGCAGTGGGATCGTGACCTGGCCCTATTCACTGCCGGCCTCCGCGGCCTATAGTACAAGGGGAAGTGGGGGCTGCAATGAGCAAGTCCGGGGAGGTTGGTAAATAGGCCGCTACATGCTGGAGATACTCCAGCAGGTAGCGGCCTATTATAAAACAAAAAAAATGTTATTATACTTACTGATCGCGCTGCTGCTGCTCCCGCTGCCTCCACGATCCTCTTCTCTCGGCAGACGTCTACGTATCAGCGTAGGCGGCGTGATGACGCCGCCTACGCTGATACGTAGACGTCTGAACCAGCCAAAGACGAGCGGCAGCTCTCCTGCGCTGGTTCAAAGAAAAAAAAAGAAAAAAATCGCCTGGGCTGCAGCCCCCCCTCCCGTGTGCCGCCTGAGGCGAGCGCCTCACCTCGCCTCATTAAAGGTACGGCGCTGCGCGGGCCCCACAAGCACTATTATATTCGGGGGTCTTTTCATACCCCCAAGTACTGTATAATGATCATAAATTCAGGAGAGGTAAGGAACATAAAAAACTGTTACTTATCTCTCCGGGCAGGCTTCGGGCCTACTTGCATGATGTCCCTGACGTCACATGACTGGGACCGCGAAGCAGGATCCACGGTCACATGACGTTGTGGACGTCATTGAAGATGGCAGACAGTGGCAGAGAGTGCAGTGGAACCGGGGATAGGTAACTGTTTTTTTTTTTTAATGTTTTTATCCCCCCCTGGGTCTCCTATTATTATACTCTGGGGTATATTATACTATGGGCATAATAGTGAAATTCAAGGGGGGAATTGGTTGGTTGAAGTCTTTGGCATCCGTCGGTCAAAGGGGGGGGGGCATTGTCAAAAGTTTGCACGGGGCCCCGCCATTCCTAGCTTACACCACTGACCCTGTGATTAAGTTCATAGGAGTATCACATTATCTCTCTATATGACAATCAGATAGCAAGTATAGTTTTCTCTCCGATTGATAAGAGAGGGGATAACATGGACAGAAGTTCAAATTACCCCTCCCCCTTGGGTCACATACAGGTTATGCACGGACAATTACGATTTAGCATTGTCTCTGCAGTCTACAGCTCTGCTCCTTCCCCCTCCTTTTCCTCCTTCACACAACTCTAAGATTATGCCTGAGGCTGGAGGGGGAGGACACTTTAGTGCCCCATATCTCAGGATCCGTTAGGGCTAGGAAATTGAGAATCTCTTTAAATTGATACCATGATCATCATTATAGCCCTTTCAGATTCAGAGCAAATTCGCTAGGTTCACACTTGCGCTTGGCTTTCTGTTCTTCGGGTCCACTTCGAGACTCGAAAAATGGAAACCCAATCTGCTTAAAAAGTGGTTATCTGTGGAAACCCACAGATTCCATAGACTATAATGGGGTCCGAAATGTTTCTACCCAAAAAAATGTGAGAAAAAAGTCCTGCTTGCAGGGCTTTTCTCTACGCATTTTTTAAGCAGAATGGGGGACGGAATCCCTGAGCACTCAACGAGCACAGATACTGTATGAATCCAGCCTTAGCTGTTAAAATGCTGTCAGCATTTAAATCTGCACTGGGATCTCAATGCCGTATATGGAATAACCACTGTCAGAGACACTGTACAATACAATAGATTACCCAAGATTTCCAGAAGGCCTGAAACGGTCTATTGTGCTGGTCAGATTTGCAGTCATGTGGGTCACTAATTTAGCTTTTTAGATTTTCCTAAATGTGAAGAAGGCAGTTTCAGCAAGTAGGTCTAAGGACTCAAGAACACTCAGGGTGGTTCCAAAAGATATGATATAAGGAACCCAATCGGTGCCCTTCTTGAGCAATAACTTCTGTTAGTTTTGGTTCTTCATGCACTATTTATGTACTGTAAAATGGGTGGTGTGAGGCAGGAACAGGCTAGGAGTTTAATTCTCAGCTGTGACACTGTCCGCATCTGATTAGAGACCTGACAGTGCAAAACCTTGGCAGCATATCAGGCACCAAAACTGACTGCATGATTGTTCAGGAACATTGAAGGATAGAGAATAAATTCTAACTGCACTGGAATGACTAGAACAGCTAACATGGGAGGAATATGCAAATCTGTTTCCCAAGATGTAAACAGGGAGACGGTGCCTCTGTTATGTTGCCCTCTATGGGAAACACCCTGAACATAACAGAGGCACTGTCTCCCTGTTTACATCTTGGGAGACAGATTTGCATATTCTTCCCATGTTCCTTTGCAGTGGAGCAACTATGGCTGTATAAGTCTCCACACACCTGAAAAGGTGGTCTCTCCCTAAGGATGGACGTTATCCCCATAATCTAGAACAGCTAAGAAATGGAGGTGATTCTCTAGGCCAAGAAAATTGCCAAACTGCATCATGTGAATACCCTGGCAATGCCACAGTAGTGGAAGTGGCTTGTATGCTTTGTAATAGTGAGATCACAGACATCCAAGTAACATGTATTACACAAGTCTGGAATGGTGGCCTGAAAAAAGATAAAGAAGTCTCGACTTCAATATTGTTATAAAAATTTAAATATCAAATGGTATCAACCCAATGAATAAATTTACCAAGTTATGTAAGATGCATGGCGAATGGCGCAAAATTTATATCATAAAAAAGAAATGGCAAAATTGCTGTGTTTTTTTTTCTATTCCTTCCCAGAAAGAGCTAATAAAAGTTAATCATTGAGATATATACCCCTTTAATTCAATACCATTACTTTGTTTCAAAACTGTTTCCTCAGTGACACAATGACTGTAATAGAGTCTTGAGCTGTTGTAAAGGAATGTCTGAGACTAAAACCCATGACCATCATGAGGATGCAAGAAATCAGCTGAGAATGTGGTATGCTTTATAGGGTATCATGATAGAATCCACACTGTTATAAAGTCTCAACTGCCTAATCTAATAAATAAAATAATATAAATATTACCGTGTGAGTTGTATCAAATATAAACCATAAGGCTGGATACACACATGCATTGTTTGGTGCATTTTTTTAAGCCAAACAGAAGAGTGAATACAAAAAAAGACTATGGGAAAAACTTATTGTATCGTACACCAGTCGTAATAAATGGCCCAACTTGCGCAGGAACAAAGAGATTTCTGAAGAAATAATAATGAGTTATAATAAATCTGTCGACCCTCGATTATTGCCATGGACAGCCCACAAAGGAATTGGCTGATGCACAAAAGCAACAAAATTGCTTGTGTGATCCCAGGTTTATGGATCCAACACTGGCACTAAAACTTGATTGTCTGAATCCATCTATGAGAAACTCTGCATGTACAACAGCATTCCCTAAATAACTATCAGTATAAATATCGGATGTTCACTCGTGGGAGTGGTGACATATCAGTAGGAAGTAAGATGTGTTGTCATACAGGCCAGATCATTAGCATAGCTAGGTAAAGAACTGACTTTTAATTTTCTACCAGTATGTCTTTGTAGTATGGGAGGATGTCTCCAACCCCTGCATATGACCAAGCAAAGGGGGTAGTCAGATGTGCCATGTCGGACCCACTATAACAGATCAAAACACAAAGCTAAACAGCACCTCATGTAATAAACTGAGGGGTTCATTATTTTTTTAATCACCCACTACTTATTATATTATTGCAACAGGCAGCGGTTGATAATTTACTCACCCATCCACGCTTCTGTCCAGGCCAGTCTCCGCTGCCGCCTCTAGGCAGCGCTACACTTACGTCACAATGCTGAAAAACTATGTCCATTGTCCTGGCTTTGTTAAAAATAGGCTACAGTGCACTTTGGAGGTGGCAGGCCTGAACAGAAGAGTGGACAGATGATGCAATAGGTAGCTGACTGATGTATACTGTGTGGGGGCCATAAACAGAGGGATCATATATCGTGAGGAGTGGGAAGGGGGATCATATAATGTGCAGGGGGGGGGGGTGTAAAAAAAAGGGATCATATACCATGTGGTGGCCAGACAAGTGGCTCATATACCACATGGAGGGCCAAAAAGTGGGGGTCATATGTCATGGGGGGGGTTAAAAATAAAGGCAATGTTATATTATGTGGGGTCAAATAAGGAGAATCTTTTTATCTGTAGATGGGAGTGTGTCCTACAATCTCAGCTAGATGGGTCCCATCAGGCAAACATAGATTGCCGGGTTGGGTATTTTTTTTTTGGAAGTGGGGGTATCTTTCTATAGTTGGCCTCAGAAAGACAGAGGCAGCAGAGAGGCTGGGTTCACCCTGATCTGTACATTAACTTTAATTTAAAAAAAACCCTTCTGTCTTTTGATGAAAAAAAGTGTGGCCTACCACACTCTCCTGTCCATTAAATCTAAAGGATCATAACTTACAGGAGGTATAACGGGGTGAAATGTATGTACTTTTGACATCTGTTTTACCGACATAAGTCTAGGGGAATGTTAAGCAACACTTTTGTTTTAATACTTTTTTCTGTATCGAAACTTTCTGCTCAAGTGAAAAATGTGATATGAATGGCCCATAAGTGACTACCAAATATATAGTAAATCAAATAAGGATCATATCTATAGCTTATGAATTTTTTGATGACGTCACTAATACAGAAAAACATCTTAGAAAGATTTCCTCCTTATCTACACCAGATCTTCTGACTGATTTTTAGTTTCATCATGTACCATACATATTGGCCATTACGCAGATTCGTTGGGGGTGGTGAGTGACAGCGCAGGTTCCTTTCCAGCACATTCCAGTGTTTCGTGTGCTTCTCGTTGCACCCGGACACGACCATCACTCTGGAACAATGTGAAACGTGATTCATCTGAACACATGACCGTTCTCCACTGCTCTAGGGTCCAATCCTTGTGGTCTCTTGCAAATGACAGGTGCCGACGTCTGTTGGTTTCTGTCACCAATGGCTTTCGTGTGGCGACACAACTGTTGAGACCCATTCCTTTGAGTTTTCATCGCATTGTTCGCTCTGAAATGTGTCGCTCTGTCGAGTTGAACATCTGTATGAGCTCAAAGGTGGTTTTCCGGTGGTTATTCTTCACCAGTCGCTTTAGGGACCTACGACCTCAAGTTTCGAGTACAGTCTTACGCCCACACTTTCCACGGTTGGAGGGGGGGTTCTCCACCATCTCGCCATGCTTGTATGATACACTGAACAGTTCTCTGTCCGATACCAGTTACTTCGGCTATCTCCTTGGTCGATTTGTTGGCCTGATGCAATCCAATGACTTGCCCCTTCTTGAAGGTACTAACATCTCTTCCTCTGGTAGCTCTTCCATTGCTAGACATCGCTTCACACCTTTAATTATGATCTGCACTTGACAGGCTACAGCTCAATTATATATATTCAAGAATATATGCAAATTCCTGTCATGAACAGTTCATAATTATATCAGGGGTGGAACGGTACCTTGTTGCACAAGATGACTTTTTCTTTTGGCCAGGCAGTGTATTTTTTAACATATAGCCATACACGCATCAGGGTGTACTATACATCTAGCCTAAACCTATTTTATTTCATGTAAGTAATGGTGAGATTTTTGTTCCTGGAGGGCAGTGAGAAGGGATGATAGCTTCAGCTTTCATGCTCATTAAAACATATCAAAGGGTTTCTTTAGAGTTCAACCCGTGACGGTCACAAGATTCAGACTGAAAAGATTAAGAGAGGAAAGCAGTATCTATGCCCAGAAACAAGGAGCTACTCCACTGACCAAGAGGTACGTCCAAGCTGGTGCATCTGTTTTTCTTTAAAATTATATTTAAAAATATTTTTTGCACTGTTTAACAGACCATGATGACAACGAAACACTAATATAACTGTAAATTTATTCTTTGACATTTTAACTCAAGCAGTTAGGATTTGGACAGTAATGGTTTGCATGACATGTTGCTAAGAATTATTGTGTGGATAATTTGATTTTGAAAAATTATTTCTTTGAATTTCCCATAAAATCTCTGGTCTTTGAAGTGACTCATTCACCAGTCATTTTTGGCCGCATAATTTTTACATCAGTTTACATAATTGGAATTGTATTGCTTTTTCTTAGCTCCACCTTATACATTTTTACACAGAGAAAGAAATGCTCATTTAAATAATAATTTATTTCATTTTTATACAGCACAGTGTACACAAAATAAACATTTGTATTGATTTAGCAGTAACGCCATACATGCTTATGAAAATACACATAAAATACACACACAATGCAAATTAGTGATAGTTTTTTTCTTACACTTTTGTTATATTGTGTTCCAAGTTGTCCATTATTCTTCCGTATTTGCTCTGTTTTTTTCTTTTTTTTGAAATGTTGTAGAATCACAGATGGTAAAAAGATTGAACAAATATGGACATGTGAGATATGCTTAAGATGTGAACCAGAAGTGTGCCAAAATTATGCCACAAATGTGTATCCCAATCTAAGCCAACTAATAAGTGGTATATCTTCAGAGTAGACAGTTTTAGGCTAAGGCCCCACGTTGCAGATACGAAGCTTTTTGTGTTGCAGATTTTGTTGCAATTTTTCAGCCAAAGCCAGGAATGGATTGAGAAGATGGTAGAAGTATAAGAACTTCCTATATATTTCCCATTCCTTGACATTCTTGGCTTTGGCTCAAAAAACTGCAGCAAAATCTGCAACAAAAAAAGCTGTGTTTCCCCAATGTGGTGCTTTAACCTAAAGGTACACCAGATTTAGCATCCAGGATCTGCCACTATGATAAATCTGATTGCTTTAAAGGCTAATTCGTAGCTATTTTTTGGACCGGAATCTGAGACGGCCTCCGTGTCAAATTCTGGTCCAAAAAACGCACATGTGAACTTACCCTAAGGCTTGAAATATACATTAGATAAAAAATTGGCTAATGATAGTCTATGGTAATGTTAGACCTATATGTTAGGAGCATTTCACAACATGAATGCTTAGTCACATGACCAAGTTCCACACGGGAAACATGGTCAATGTGTGTGCTGTATTTCCTAGACTGACTAGATCCATGTGAAATTGAACTCAATGCACCATAGTGAGTTATGATGTAGTAAGATCGTGAACATCCTAATCCCCATAAGGGTAAGTTCACAGGGGTTTTTTGGTCTGGAACCTGAGGCAGAGACTGAGGCGGAGACTGCCTCAGGTTCCGGACCAAAAAACGGGTAGCCGCAACTGAATGCCGGTGCACTGCTCCAGACTAGGACCAATACATGGGCCTAGTCGGGAAGAGGGAGTACCTTCAGGCTGAAACGTGAGGCGAAACGGCCTGAAGAATGAGCATGTTACCTCTTTTTTTTCTGGGAGCCGGAACAAACGGCTCCTGGAAAAAAGAACTGACCGGCTCCCATTTATTTAAATGGGAGTCGTCTTTTTGGACAGGATTTTGAGGCGGATACGGCCTCAAAATCCTGACCAAAAAAAAAACGTATGAACTTACCATGAGGGTCGGCTCACATTAGCGTATGAGTCCACATGGAGTCCCCCCTAGACGGAATACAATCGCAATTTCAAGCGCTGTGCTGTAAAAGCACACAAACCTCATTATAGTCTATGGGGTCCGTGTGCTTTTGCAGTACACTGCTTGCAACTGCGATTGTATTCCGTCGGGGGGAGGGTCTCCATGTGGACTCTCCCCGGACGGAATACATATGCTAATGTGAACCAGGAGTTAGATCAGTTTAATGAAGGGGTTAATGTACCTCCAAAGTGCTAATTGGATTGGGATTGAGAGGGTATTTAGGTGTGTGCTTAGAGCTAGCTCACAGACATGAAAAACAAGACTGAAGTGATGGGTATAAACAATTCTTTCTTGCAGTTTGGCAAAAGTTGGTTCTGTGAACCTTGGAGAATGCCACGTCCTGATTCATCTCGTGCACTGGGGGCATACGATGCAGGCAGGGGCCGACCACACTTGGGGCTAAGTGCAGAAGAGTAAGTGATCTTAGACTGAGTCTATGTAATCTGTGTGGTGTTTTGTTGAATGTGTTCCTGCTGTGCTTTATGTAACGTGTAACATGGGTTTTATAGATGTTAATGCTTCTAAAGAGTTTGCACTGAATGCTGGTTTGAAGGGGCAATACTGTATGCAGAAATAGGTACTGGTGTTGCAAAGCTTAATATTTTCTTGTGTAAGCCTAGGGCTCCATGTTGTGAAGACACTGTTTTGGCTGAGGCAGAAACTCAGGGGCAAAAAATGCTACGTTTTACAGTACCTACAAAGTAAATGGGATTCTTAATCCCATCCACACATAAAAGAAAAAAGCTCTACAGCGGAAAAGCTGCATTTTCAAAGCCACGGGTTTTCAAAAATTGTGGGCTATCCATTATACCTTTACAGAAATGCTGGCATTTTTTTTTTTTTCCTATGGTGCATTTTTGTGTCTTGTTCAGTGTGTGGGATGTTCCCTCCCTCCCATCCCCCCATCATAGAAAGTGCCGGTGCTTGAAAACTAGTGTTGTGGTAGCTCCTTTATTCTTGGGATCATTAATAGTCTGACAGTCAGAAGTAGTGCTATATCACAGCAACATGCCATCACCTTTTCTATAAGGCAAGGTATGGGTGGCTGCTGGAGGCAGAAACCATGCTCCTATGCTAGGTAGAGGGTTTTCACAGTCTTAACTGGCCATGTAATTTATTTGTCATAGCTGCAGCCAGGCCAGGCTAAAGTGATCTATCACGTGTTGATGTGCAGTCAAGTGAGCAAAGACTTGCAAGGAGGCGATGGAACAGTGACGTAGATGTCAGTTACAATGGTGGCAAAAATATACAAATAATGTTAGGTGTCTGTGAAATATTCTTCCTTTTGTATTTTGCTAGGACTGCCGGCATTGCAATTCTTGCCATTATAGCTGCCCTTGTCTTCATCATTGGATGTTGGTACTTCAAGAAACGAAATGGTTACAAAATACTTGGGGTAAGAACTGTATATTCTCATAACACATGAGTTATGGGGGGGGAGGGGGTGAATTCTTAGCATTCATTCTATACCTAACAGAAATGTCTGCTATTCTTACTTGCACACTTGGGGTAAGTTCACATGTAGGCATTTGGTGCTTGTTTTTGAGGTGTATTCCACCTCAAAGTGAACACAAAACATTGGCCATTGTTTTCAATGGGAAGTAGAGATAGAAATGGTGTCCTACTTGATCATGCCATGGTACGTAGTTCAATAGCTACAGAACTTGTGATGCAAGACACTCAGATTATCAGCCCCATTCATCTCTGTAAATGTGAATGCCAGGGCAAGATGCATTGGAATCGCACCTGAAAGCAGTGGACCTGACACATGGTCTTATTATGCAGCTTCAATATGCCCTACTACCTGGCCTTCTGCTTGTGATGGAAGGGTTTCTCCTGGACAGCTCTATAAGCAGTTCTTATAAGCCACTTCTACAAATCCCATCTATGTCACATAAAGATTGCAGCACAGTTCACTTTGACAGGCTATTGGTGGAAAAAAAATTAATTGCAATTATTGCTGCAGGGGCTACCGGCAACTTTTACCCTTTACTATGCACGCCTATTCCTGCATACATGCCACCAGTTCACACAGATTTTTTTGGACCAGACTTTGGCGCCTCCTCAGAATCCGGTCCAAAAAATGGGTAGCCGCAACCTGAAATTATAGGACATTGTGCTTTGGGTTAGGCCCAAATGAATGGGCCTATTTGGGAGGGAGTGTCGTGCCGCAGCGGAATCCACGTCAAGATGGGGCAAATCGCTTCTTTTTTCCGCGAGCAGCAAAAAAAGCTAGCGGAAAAAAGTGCACAGGTCCCATTGAAGTCAATGGGAGGCATTTTTTGGAACCAGATTCTGAGGTGGATTCCATGTCAAAATCCAGACCAAAAAAACCCAAGTGAACTCAGCTTTAGATTGCTTTTTGCAGCAGCAGTGGCTTTCAGGAAAATGAGAAGAAACAATAGTAGAGAGAATCCACAACACTCTGAGGTTATACATGATCAAAAAGTTTTTTTCACATATTTTAATAGAAATGGCAGTATCCCATGGGTTAGTAGAATAGTAGCATGATAGGCAGTGTATACCGGGCGATACCATCTCAACTTGAACTTTATGAACTGGTATCTACAGTGTAAATAGACACATTAGAACATCATAACCAAACAACAAATAGATCAATATGACACATATCAGCCATACAACTATAAAGCAAACGCCAAACATCTATAACAAATCAAAAGCCAAGTATATTAGAGAATATTAAATAATGGTATAAGGTATGTCATGGGAGGCAGATAACATGATGACTTGGACAAATCCAACCAGAAGTCCTCCTGTCTACCATGATGAAAAGACTGATATTGCCGCACCATGTTGGAGGCACGCTCCAGAATATAAGGGTATTTTGGACACCACTTCATGACCTCATTGGACAAATCATGTGAGTGCCCCATCATGTGACTGCACAAAGTGCACAAGTGCCAACTACTCACATAACCAAGGTGGGAGCGCACATATGTAAATTTCTGTAACAATGGCTTATATTTCCTTTACGTGTATGCCTTATAAACTTTAAAGGGGTATTCCCACCTCACATACTCAGTAGTCTTCACTCTTGTAAAATCTTCTTTCTTCCTGGTTGCTTGCATCATTTGGTGGGTGGGGTTTCACAGGCAACCTGCTGTTTAGCTCCGCCCCCAAATTCCCATGTAGCTCCGCCCACCCACATTGGACTATGAAGTACAGGCAGCAGCAACTCCATTCTGTGTTACATACAGAGACTGCCTGTCTCTGCCATAATGAACACAATTGAATTAGCTAGCCTGATAACTGGGAGAACAGAAGAAATGAAAGCAGCTCCTCTGAGTGCAGGACCTAGGTCACGTGGTGTAGACACAGGATTAGCTAGATACACAGGCTCGCTCCCTGCACTTAGCCCCTCCTCCCTCCCCCCTGAGAGCAGCAGATACATCATTTGACTCAGGAGCAGCTAAGTCAGGGCTGTGGCCACAAAAAATTGAATAAAGTAAGATGGTGGACAAACAAAGCAGTTTTGCTGAAGCAATGTATTTAGGAAAAGTCTTACATTCACATTAACCAGCAGTATAGATAGGATCCTTGTGATGGGACAACCCCTTTAAATGAAATGGAACTCTTTCCCCCCCCCCCTTCCTTCAATCTTCCATTTCTCAAAAAACTAAAATGTTTTTTCAGACCCACCACTTCAGTCCAAATGCAGTCAGATCTATGTTGGGTACATCTCGAGAGAATGGAGAATGTAAAGTGCCTCTACAGGATTATAACACTTTAAACAATGTGGTATGTAATATTTACACTCTCTATGTTGTAATGCCTTAGACACATGTTGACATGTCATATTTTTGTGGCGTCTGTATTTTTCACACATGCCATAAATATCTATTCATTTTGATGTATTTTATTTAGATATCACATTTTTTGCAGACTGTAGGGCCTGATTCACTGATGCTGATGAATCAAATCATTGAAAGTCTATGGGCCCATGAAAAACAGATGACTTTGGTGACCTCTGCTTTACAGATGTAATACACTGCTAGAAAGCCGACAGTGTGCTGAATTCAAAGTACTATCTGCTTTCATGTTCTGTGCCCCTGGTGAAGAGCTATCAGTGCCAGTATCGGTGCCAAAAAGGCATTTCTGACAGTCAGTCAGGAACACCCTTCCTCACAGTAGCGTCTACTGCGTTGTACTGAGAGCAATGAGGAACGCCTTAAGAAAAGCTATTCTTCTCCTACCTTTAGATGTCTTCTCTGTGCTGCTATTCTGTAGAAATTCAGGTTCTTCTCTGTATGCAAATGAGTTCTCACAGTGCTGGGGGCGGGCCCTAGGGCTCAAACAGCACTGGGGGCGTCCCCAATGCTGCAAGAGAAATATCCAGCGCCGACTCCATCTTTTTCAGGAATGGCCTCTCCCTGCGTCTTCTGTCCTAGGTTTCAATCATCTAGGCATGCGCAGTCTGCTCTGCCATCGGGCCTCGAGCAGAGCCGACTGCGCATGCCCGGCAGCCACAAGAAAGTGGCCGATTACACAGTAAGCTGGTGTAAACAGCCATTTTCTTGTGGCTGCCGGGCATGCGCAGTCAGCTCTACTTAAGGCCCTGTTCCTGAAAAAGATGGAGGCGGTGCTGGAGATTTTTCTTGAAGCATTGGGGACGTCCCCAGTGCTCTGAGAGACCTCTGTACATACAGAGGAAAAATGGGATTTCTACCGAACAGCGGTGCAGAGAAGACATCTAAAGTTAGGAGAATAGCCTTTCTTAAGGCTATTCCTACGTGTGATCGAGAAAAAAAAATGTGATTTTAATGATAAAATCCCTTTTAAGGGTGTACATGGCAATCTGAAGTCAGGTTCATATAACATGTTTTTATCTGTTATGATCTGTCGTGGTCAGAATAACTCAAATACTAATAAATGATGCAAACAGTGTAATTTTAAAAACAAGATCAAAGCATTCTTCAATCCTTATTTTTAGGAGACAGTCTTGTGTTCAGGACTTTCCTTGTTTTTGTTTTTTTTTTTTTAAAAAAAGGTGCACCATGTGTCTGAAATAAAATGTACCACAGCCCATGGCTGGCGCACCTTTTCCGCATCATTTCCACCACTTATAATACTGAATCTGGTGGGACCGAAGGACCCTGCAAGTGGTGTACAAGACTAAACAAATCTTCCCCATGTGTTCAGCCCAGGGATTGTAACAATGCTGTTCACTGATGTAACCTTTATTTTGGTGCAGTGTTTGGGCCCAGAAGCCAGGGGAACCCACAGGTCTCACTCAATACTCTATAAATGCATTACCCCTATGTACTGAAATGACCTTCCACTGTCCAAAAGGAGAACGTTAACTTTTTTTTTTTGGGGGGGGGGGGGTTGTTTTGTGTGTTTTTGTGTTTGGTTTTTTTTTTGTGTTAAAACAGCAGTTTGCAGCATATAGTGAAGGAGTTTTGTGGGGATGACGGTGATCATTTCCCCTGTGTGACACCATGTTCAAGGCCACCGATGTGTGGGGGGGATGGAATGCTTGTTTCCACAAACTTCCGGGAGGTCTAGATCCAGATAGAGAAGGAAATAGCTGAGCTTTTGCACCAAAGGTCCATGAATTAATAATGATTATATATGTTTTTTTTTTTTTTGTTTTTTCTTTAAGGTTCCTGGAGCGCCCCCTGCATATGAAAAGATTGCTGGTGAGACTCAGCCCCCACCTTATACCCCATGAGATGAGCACAACCAGAAATTCTCACATCATTGTTGATGGATATAGATCAGATGAATTTCATTTAATAAAGTGTATATAAAGAATCTTAAATTGTATAATGACACTTGACTAATTGAGCAAAATATAATCCTAACTCTGTTTGGGTCAAAGCATCAGATTTATTAATGGGCAGAAGGTCAACTTGGTGTGGTGTGAGAAGTTATTCTGTATTATAAAGACTTGAAGAAACACATACATTTTTCAAATAAAATATATAGTGGACAAAATATAGAGATTTATTTTAAAATTATTGCTCAATTGTTGGCGTATTATTGCTAAAAAGCTGTATCTTACAGTACCAGCAAAGTGAACAAGATTTTGTTTTTTTTTATATCCTTGTGGAAAAGCTGCGTTTTCGAAAAATACAGCATGGTAACTTTAGCTGTGGAATCCTAATTAGTTTTACCTTATATTTAATGGGGGAAGAAAAATCGCAATGAAAACTGCTGCAAAAAAAGCAACATGGTTTTTGCTGGGTTTTATTGTGTGGCCTTAAAGGGGCTCTATCACTATCACCTTTAAAAAGGCTATTCAGGCACCGGTAATCTTATTTTAAAGGGGCTCTATCACTGCGAAAAGTCACTTTTATCTAATCACATCCTTGCATAGCCTTTAGAAAGTCTATTCCACACCTACCTTTAGTATGTAGCTTGCCTCAGTGGTCTCTGAATAAGTCCGTTTTTATTCATATGCTAATGAGCGCCCAGCCAGCTGAGGAAGTTCCCAGCAGCCTCCTCTCTCCTATTATCTCCTATGTGTGTGAAGCAAACAGGAAGCTGAGTCATCATCATAATCAGTCTCCCATAGGAAACAGGAGAGGAGTGCACGATGTATCGTGCACCAGTCTAAGTAGCATATGAATAAAAACGGACTTATTCAGAAACCACTGAGGCAATCTACATACTATAAGTAGGTGTGAAATAGACTTTCTAAAGGCTATGCAAAGATGTGATTAGTTAAAAATGACTTTTCCTAGTGATAGAGCCCCTTTAAACCCCCGTCCCGTTTTAAAATAAAACTATAAAAACATATATGTAAATCATACCTGAATGTGCACCCTGGGCGGTGATGCACGATCCGACGTCATCTTCTGGCATAAGTATTTCTGCATTTTGACTTTTTGCCCTTGGTGTTTTTAATTCACACAGAATTAGTGTTTGTTTGGTTTTTTTTTGTTTGTTTTTGTTTTTTTTGTCTACAATTAATGTGAAGACAAAAAACATACTTGGAGCATGCTGCATTTTGGGAGGGCGGGGGAGGTTAAAAACTCCATGTAACCCAGGGCCCCACACTGCAGAAAAATGCGTACATGCAGCGGGCATGCTGCAATTTCGAGATTGAGATTCCCCATAGGTATAATAGAAGCAGAAAGTGGACTTCCTGTGAAAAGCACTGCAGGAGAAACCTCGATGCGTTGCTGCTGCAATTTTTTTTTTTCCCCTCCCACAGAGCGCTTTTTGCTGTAGCCTGCTACCTAGGGCCTTTGCCTGAAAAGGCAAAAAAACACCATGAAAATCTACTATTAAAAGGCAGTGTATTTATGGATCATCTAATAAGCTATACATTTCTGAATGAATCTACTACACATACTAGTTTTTGTTTTTTCTAGAAAATTTTTTTTTTAATTCAAACTGAAGTTTGTACCAGTCAAAAACTGATCAGATGAAGGCAGTCTGTTGGTAGTAAATTTTGATATAAACCTAATCTCAGTACTTTGTAGAAGTTATTCTACAGTTTCCAAACATGTTTATCTTCATATAAAAAAAAATTTCACATGCAAATACAGCAATTTACATGAAATGGAGCTCCAAAGCTTGAAAAACATATACACATATTTTGAAACTGTAGCATTACCTCTGCACTGCTGTGGTTAGGATTATAGCACATTTACTGCTGGCGCTCTCCCTTTAGCCCCCACATACGTTCCTCCTTTAGTACAACAGAGTTTTCTGTCATTTATTCTATCATTGCAGTTAGGACTAGAGGGGAGGGTTACTTTCACTGCTGAGATACAGAGTATAGTTCTGGCATGTGCTCACCTCAGTTTTACTGTTTCTGTATTATGTACTGGGGAAAAAAACCTCAGACTTGCTGGTGGTTGTGGCGGTGAATTTGAGAAAATGTGCACTCTTACTTACATCTTGACCCCTTAACAAAAATTTAAAACTTCACAAAAATGTTTTTCCTAAAAGTTGCCATATAGAGATGAGCGAACACTAAAATGTTCGAGGTTCGAAATTCGAATCGAACAGCCGCTCACTGTTCGTGTGTTCGAACGGGTTTCGAACCCCATTATAGTCTATGGGGAACATATACTCGTTAAGGGGGAAACCCAAATCCGTGTCTGGAGGGTCACCAAGTCCACTATGACACCACAGGAAATGATGCCAACACCTCTGGAATGACACTGGGACAGCAGGGGAAGCATGTCTGGGGGCATCTAACACACCAAAGACCCTCTATTACCCCAACATCACAGCCTAACAACTACACACTTTACACACTCAATACCACCTCTCTGACAGTAGGAAAACACCTTGAAACATGTGTATTTGGCACTTGCAGTGAGGAGAGCTTGTCACCAGCAGTGAATTTGGCCCTTGTAGTAAGTTGAGGTTGGCACCAACATTTGTTTTGAAAATCAGGGTGGATTGAGCCTCTAAAAACCCCAGTTTGGGCAAATTCATGGTGGAGGGAGCCTCTAAAAACCCCAGTTTGGACCAATTCATGGTGGAGGGAGCCTCTAAAAAACCCAGTTTGGACCAATTCATGGTGGAGGGAGCCTCTAAACAGCCCAGTTTGGACCAATTCATGGTGGAGGGAGCCTCTAACCAGCAGAGTTGTGGGAAAGCAGGGTGGAGGGAGCCTCTAAACAGCCCAGTTTGGACCAATTCATGGTGGAGGGAGCCTCTAAAAACCCCAATTTGGACCAATTCATGGTGGAGGGAGCCTCTAACCAGCCCAGTTTGGACCAATTCATGGTGGAGGGAGCCTCTAACCAGCCCAGTTTGGGCAAATTCATGGTGGAGGGAGCCTCTAAAAACCCCAATTTGGACCAATTCATGGTGGAGGGAGCCTCTAAACAGCCCAGTTTGGGCAAATTCATGGTGGAGGGAGCCTCTAAAAACCCCAGTTTGGACCAATTCATGGTGGAGGGAGCCTCTAAAAACCCCAGTTTGGACCAATTCATGGTGGAGGGAGCCTCTAAAAAACCCAGTTTGGACCAATTCATGGTGGAGGGAGCCTCTAACCAGCCCAGTTTGCACCAATTCATGTTGGAGGGAGCCTCTAAAAATCCCAGTTTGGACCAATTCATGGTGGAGGGAGCCTCTAAACAGCCCAGTTTGGACCAATTCATGGTGGAGGGAGCCTCTAAAAACCCCAATTTGGACCAATTCATGGTGGAGGGAGCCTCTAACCAGCCCAGTTTGGACCAATTCATGGTGGAGGGAGCCTCTAAAAATCCCAGTTTGCACCAATTCATGTTGGAGGGAGCCTCTAAAAATCCCAGTTTGGACCAATTCATGGTGGAGGGAGCCTCTAAACAGCCCAGTTTGGACCAATTCATGGTGGAGGGAGCCTCTAAAAACCCCAATTTGGACCAATTCATGGTGGAGGGAGCCTCTAACCAGCCCAGTTTGGACCAATTCATGGTGGAGGGAGCCTCTAACCAGCCCAGTTTGGGCAAATTCATGGTGGAGGGAGCCTCTAAAAACCCCAATTTGGACCAATTCATGGTGGAGGGAGCCTCTAAACAGCCCAGTTTGGGCAAATTCATGGTGGAGGGAGCCTCTAAAAACCCCAGTTTGGACCAATTCATGGTGGAGGGAGCCTCTAAAAACCCCAGTTTGGACCAATTCATGGTGGAGGGAGCCTCTAAAAAACCCAGTTTGGACCAATTCATGGTGGAGGGAGCCTCTAACCAGCCCAGTTTGCACCAATTCATGTTGGAGGGAGCCTCTAAAAATCCCAGTTTGGACCAATTCATGGTGGAGGGAGCCTCTAAACAGCCCAGTTTGGACCAATTCATGGTGGAGGGAGCCTCTAAAAACCCCAGTTTGGACCAATTCATGGTGGAGGGAGCCTCTAAAAAACCCAGTTTGGACCAATTCATGGTGGAGGGAGCCTCTAAACAGCCCAGTTTGGGCAAATTCATGGTGGAGGGAGCCTCTAAAAACCCCAGTTTGGACCAATTCATGGTGGAGGGAGCCTCTAAAAACCCCAGTTTGGACCAATTCATGGTGGAGGGAGCCTCTAAAAACCCCAGTTTGGACCAATTCATGGTGGAGGGAGCCTCTAAAAAACCCAGTTTGGACCAATTCATGGTGGAGGGAGCCTCTAACCAGCCCAGTTTGGACCAATTCATGGTGGAGGGAGCCTCTAAACAGCCCAGTTTGGGCAAATTCATGGTGGAGGGAGCCTCTAACCAGCCCAGTTTGGACCAATTCATGGTGGAGGGAGCCTCTAAAAACCCCAGTTTGGACCAATTCATGGTGGAGGGAGCCTCTAAAAACCCCAGTTTGGACCAATTCATGGTGGAGGGAGCCTCTAAAAACCCCAGTTTGGACCAATTCATGCTGGAGGGAGCCTCTAAACAGCCCAGTTTGGGCAAATTCATGGTGGAGGGAGCCTCTAAAAACCCCAGTTTGGACCAATTCATGGTGGAGGGAGCCTCTAAAAACCCCAATTTGGACCAATTCATGGTGGAGGGAGCCTCTAAAAACCCCAGTTTGGACCAATTCATGGTGGAGGGAGCCTCTAAAAACCCCAGTTTGGACCAATTCATGGTGGAGGGAGCCTCTAAAAACCCCAGTTTGGACCAATTCATGGTGGAGGGAGCCTCTAAAAAACCCAGTTTGGACCAATTCATGGTGGAGGGAGCCTCTAACCAGCCCAGTTTGGACCAATTCATGGTGGAGGGAGCCTCTAAAAACCCCAGTTTGGACCAATTCATGGTGGAGGGAGCCTCTAAACAGCCCAGTTTGGACCAATTCATGGTGGAGGGAGCCTCTAAACAGCCCAGTTTGGGCAAATTCATGGTGGAGGGAGCCTCTAACCAGCCCAGTTTGGACCAATTCATAGTGGAGGGAGCCTCTAAAAACCCCAGTTTGGACCAATTCATGGTGGAGGGAGCCTCTAAAAACCCCAGTTTGGACCAATTCATGGTGGAGGGAGCCTCTAAAAACCCCAGTTTGGACCAATTCATGCTGGAGGGAGCCTCTAAACAGCCCAGTTTGGGCAAATTCATGGTGGAGGGAGCCTCTAAAAACCCCAGTTTGGACCAATTCATGGTGGAGGGAGCCTCTAAAAACCCCAATTTGGACCAATTCATGGTGGAGGGAGCCTCTAAACAGCCCAGTTTGGGCAAATTCATGGTGGAGGGAGCCTCTAAAAACCCCAGTTTGGACCAATTCATGGTGGAGGGAGCCTCTTAAAACCCCAGTTTGGACCAATTCATGGTGGAGGGAGCCTCTAAAAAACCCAGTTTGGACCAATTCATGGTGGAGGGAGCCTCTAAACAGCCCAGTTTGGGCAAATTCATGGTGGAGGGAGCCTCTAAAAACCCCAGTTTGGACCAATTCATGGTGGAGGGAGCCTCTAAAAACCCCAATTTGGACCAATTCATGGTGGAGGGAGCCTCTAACCAGCCCAGTTTGGACCAATTCATGGTGGAGGGAGCCTCTAAACAGCCCAGTTTGGGCAAATTCATGGTGGAGGGAGCCTCTAACCAGCCCAGTTTGGACCAATTCATGGTGGAGGGAGCCTCTAAAAACCCCAGTTTGGACCAATTCATGGTGGAGGGAGCCTCTAAAAACCCCAGTTTGGACCAATTCATGGTGGAGGGAGCCTCTAAAAACCCCAGTTTGGACCAATTCATGCTGGAGGGAGCCTCTAAACAGCCCAGTTTGGGCAAATTCATGGTGGAGGGAGCCTCTAAAAACCCCAGTTTGGACCAATTCATGGTGGAGGGAGCCTCTAAAAACCCCAATTTGGACCAATTCATGGTGGAGGGAGCCTCTAAACAGCCCAGTTTGGGCAAATTCATGGTGGAGGGAGCCTCTAAAAACCCCAGTTTGGACCAATTCATGGTGGAGGGAGCCTCTAAAAACCCCAGTTTGGACCAATTCATGGTGGAGGGAGCCTCTAAAAAACCCAGTTTGGACCAATTCATGGTGGAGGGAGCCTCTAAACAGCCCAGTTTGGGCAAATTCATGGTGGAGGGAGCCTCTAAAAACCCCAATTATGACCAATTCATGGTGGAGGGAGCCTCTAAAAACCCCAGTTTGGACCAATTCATGGTGGAGGGAGCCTCTAAAAACCCCAGTTTGGACCAATTCATGGTGGAGGGAGCCTCTAAAAAACCCAGTTTGGACCAATTCATGGTGGAGGGAGCCTCTAACCAGCCCAGTTTGGACCAATTCATGGTGGAGGGAGCCTCTAAAAACCCAGTTTGGACCAATTCATGGTGGAGGGAGCCTCTAAAAACCCCAATTTGGACCAATTCATGGTGGAGGGAGCCTCTAAAAACCCCAGTTTGGACCAATTCATGGTGGAGGGAGCCTCTAAACAGCCCAGTTTGGACCAATTCATGGTGGAGGGAGCCTCTAAAAACCCCAATTTGGACCAATTCATGGTGGAGGGAGCCTCTAACCAGCCCAGTTTGGACCAATTCATGGTGGAGGGAGCCTCTAACCAGCCCAGTTTGGGCAAATTCATGGTGGAGGGAGCCTCTAAAAACCCCAATTTGGACCAATTCATGGTGGAGGGAGCCTCTAAACAGCCCAGTTTGGGCAAATTCATGGTGGAGGGAGCCTCTAAAAACCCCAGTTTGGACCAATTCATGGTGGAGGGAGCCTCTAAACAGCCCAGTTTGGACCAATTCATGGTGGAGGGAGCCTCTAAAAACCCCAATTTGGACCAATTCATGGTGGAGGGAGCCTCTAACCAGCCCAGTTTGGACCAATTCATGGTGGAGGGAGCCTCTAACCAGCCCAGTTTGGGCAAATTCATGGTGGAGGGAGCCTCTAAAAACCCCAATTTGGACCAATTCATGGTGGAGGGAGCCTCTAAACAGCCCAGTTTTGGCAAATTCATGGTGGAGGGAGCCTCTAAAAACCCCAGTTTGGACCAATTCATGGTGGAGGGAGCCTCTAACCAGCCCAGTTTGGGCAAATTCATGGTGGAGGGAGCCTCTAACCAGCAGAGTTGTGGGAAAGCAGGGTGGAGGGAGCCTCTAACCAGCAGAGTTGGGGGAAATCATGTTGGAGGGAGCCTAGTATTAGCAGAATTGTGCAACGCTTATGGTGGATGAGTATGAGGATGCGGAGGAATTGGAGAGGTTGAGTACAGACATGGAGTTTCATGTTGGGGTGCTTTACACAGGTGGGCACAAAAATGAAGGCTCTATCCAGTGGTGGTTCATTTTTATCAAAGTGAGCCGGTCGGCACTCTCAGCTGACAGACGGGTGCGCTTGTCAGTGATGATGCCACCGGCTGCACTGAACACCCTCTCAGATAGGACGCTGGCGGCAGGACAGGACAGCACCTCCAAGGCATATAGGGCAAGTTCAAGCCACAGGTCCAACTTCGACACCCAATACGTGTAGGGCGCAGAGGGGTCGGAGAGGACAGGGCTGTGGTCGGAAAGGTATTCCCGCAACATGCGCCTATACTTCTCACGCCTGGTGACACTAGGACCCTCTGTGGCGGCACTTTGGCGAGGGGGTGCCATCAAGGTGTCCCAGACCTTAGACAGTGTGCCCCTCGTTTGTGTGGACCGGTGAGAACTTGGTCGCCTACTGGAGGAACTGTCCTCCCTGCCGCCAAAGTCACATGCTGGAAACATCTCCATCATATTCTGCACCAATTGCCTGTGGCAAGCATTGATGCGATTGGCCCTCCCCTCTACCGGAATAAAAGACGAGATGTTGTTTTTATACCGGGGGTCAAGGATAGCAAAGATCCAGTACTGGTTGTCCTCCATGATTTTGACAATACGCTTGTCGGTTGTAAAGCACCCCAACATGAACTCAGCCATGTCTGCCACAGTGTTAGTTGGCATGACTCCTCTGGCCCCACCGGAAAGTTCAATCTCCATTTCCTCCTCATCCTCCATGTCTACCCATCCGCGCTGCAACAATGGGACGATTCGAAGTTGCCCGGAAGCCTCCTGTATCACCATCACATCATCGGACAACTCTTCTTCCTCCTCCTCCTCCTCCTCCTCCTCCTCCTCCTCCTCCATTAAACGCGATGAAGCGGACAGATGTGTGGACCTACTCTCCAGCTGTGACGGATCGGATGCTATCCCTGACTCCTCTGTGTGATCTGAGTTATCCCTGATGTCAATCAGGGATTCTCTCAGAACACACAAGAGCGGGATTGTAAGGCTCACCATCGCATCCTCAGAGCTCACCCTCCTTGTGGACTCCTCAAACACCCGTAGGATGTCACAAAGGTCTCTCATCCATGGCCACTCATGGATGAGAAACTGAGGCAGCTGACTTTGTGGCACCCTAGGGTTTTGTAGCTGGTATTCCATCAAAGGTCTCTGCTGCTCAACCACTCTATTCAACATCTGAAACGTTGAGTTCCAGCGTGTGGGGACGTCGCACAAAAGCCGGTGTTGTGGCACATGCAGGCGTTGCTGGAGAGATTTTAAGCTAGCAGCGGCTACTGTCGACTTGCGAAAGTGGGCGCACATGCGCCGCACTTTCACCAGTAGCTCTGGAACATTGGGGTAGCTCTTTAGGAAACGTTGCACCACTAGGTTGAAGACGTGGGCCAGGCATGGAACATGTTGGAGTCCGGCAAGCTCCAGAGCTGCTACCAGGTTCCGGCCGTTATCACAAACGACCATGCCTGGGCCCAGGTGCAGCGGCTCAAACCATATTGCCGTCTCATCGAGGAGGGCATCCCTCACCTCGGAGGCAGTGTGCTGTCTGTCCCCCAAGCTGATCAGCTTCAGCACAGCCTGCTGACGTCTACCAACGCCAGTGCTGCAACGTTTCCAACTCGTAGCTGGGGTCAATCTAACAGCGGAGGAGGAGGCGGTGGCGGAGGAGGAGGCGGTGGCGGAGGAGGAGGCGGTAGAGGAGGAGGAGGAGGGGGGTGTTCTTCTCGTGTCCCTGCCAGGAATGTTAGGCGGGGAGACGAGGTACACCGGGCCAGTTTGGGAAGCAGTCCCAGCCTCAACTACATTCACCCAGTGTGCCGTCAGTGAAATGTAGCGTCCCTGTCCGCATGCACTTGTCCACGCGTCGGTGGTCAAGTGGACCTTTGTGCAAAGCGCGGAACTAAGGGCCCCGCTGATGTTGAGTGACACGTGCTGGTGCAAGGCGGGGACGGCACACCGGGAGAAGTAGTGACGGCTAGGGACGGCATAGCGAGGTGCCGCAGTTGCCATCAGGTCCAGGAAGGCGGGAGTTTCAACAAGCCGGAACGCCAACATCTCCTGGGCCAGCAGTTTAGCGATGTTGGCGTTCAAGGCTTGCGCGTGTGGGTGGTTAGCAGTGTATTTCTGCCGCCGCTCCAATGTCTGAGAGATGGTGGGTTGTTGTAAAGAAGCGCCTGATGGTGCCTTTGATGGTGCAGGAGGAGATAAGACAGGAACAGGGGAGGATGAGGGAGAAGTCAACAAAGTGGCGGAGGCAGATGAAGTGGTGTCCTGGCTCGTCCTCTGGAGTGCATCGCCAGCACAGTCAGCAGTGGCAGTGGCAGAGGCAGAGGCAGTGGCAGAGGCAGTGGCAGTGGCGTGAACGGCAGGCGGCCTTTGTCCTGCCGTTGCTGCCTGCCACTGATTCCAGTGCTTGGATTCCAAATGACGGCGCATTGAAGTGGTGGACAGGTTGCTCTTCTCAGAGCCCCTAATCAATTTCGAGAGGCAAATTGTGCAGACAACACTATATCTGTCCTCGGCGCATTCCTTGAAAAAACTCCACACCTTCGAGAAACGTGCCCTCGAGGTGGGAGTTTTTCGGGGCTGGGTACGAACTGGAACATCTTGGGAGATTCCGGGTGTGGCCTGGCTTCGCCTAAGCTGCTGACCTCTGCCTCTGCCTCTAGCTACCCTTTTTGGTGCTGCACTTGCCTCAACATCCACACTACTTTCCCCGCTTGACATCCCCCCTGTCCAGGTCGGGTCAGTGTCCTCATCATCCACCACTTCCTCTTCCAACTCCTGTCTCATCTCCTCCTCCCGCACAATGCGCCGGTCAACTGGATGCCCTGACGGCAACTGCGTCACATCATCGTCGATGAGGGTGGGTTGCTGGTCATCCACCACCAAATCGAACGGAGATGGAGGAGACTCTAGTGTTTGAGCATCTGGACACAGATGCTCCTCTGTTAGGTTCGTGGAATCGTGACGTGGAGAGGCAGGTTGAGGGACAATGAAAGGAGCGGAGAACAGCTCTGGGGAGCAGGAACAGTTGGGGTTATTGTTCTGTGAAGCTTGGGAATTTTGGGAGGAAGGAGGACAAGACTGTTGGGTAATAGGAGGAGAGGAGGCAGAGTCTGACTGGCTGCTGGACAATGTGCTGTAAGCGTTCTCTGACAGCCATTGCAAGACCTGTTCCTGGTTCTCGGGCCTACTAAGGTTTGTACCCTGCAGTTTAGTTAATGTGGCAAGCAACCCTGGCACTGTGGAGTGGCGCAATGCTTGCTGCCCCACAGGAGTAGGCACGGGACGCCCTGTGGCTTCACTGCTACCTTGCTCCCCAGAACCATTCCCCCGATCTCGCCCACGGCCTCGTCCACGTCCCTTTCCGGGAGCCTTGCGCATTTTGAATTCCCAGTTAGCAATTGGCACTATATACCAGTAGTAAAAATTGTGGGTGCACGTAACCCCAATATATTCTTTGAATTCCCAGTCAGACAATGGCACTATATACCAGTAGCAAGAAATGAGGGTATTTATAACCCCAATATATTCTTTGAATTCCCAGTCAGAAACTGGCACTATATGGCAGTAGCAAGAAATGAGGGTATTTATAACCCCAATATATTCTTTGAATTCCCAGTCAGACAATGGCACTGTATACCAGTAGTAAAAATTGTGGGTGCACGTAACCCCAATATATTCTTTGAATTACCAGTCAGAAACTGGCACTATATGGCAGTAGCAAGAAATGAGGGTATTTGTAACCCCAATATATTCTTTGAATTCCCAGTCAGAAACTGGCACTGTATACCAGTAGTAAAAATTGTGGGTGCACGTGACCCCAATATATTCTTTGAATTCCCAGTCAGACAATGGCACTATATACCAGTAGCAAGAAATGAGGGTATTTATAACCCCAATATATTCTTTGAATTCCCAGTCAGACAATGGCACTGTATACCAGTAGTAAAAATTGTGGGTGCACGTAACCCCAATATATTCTTTGAATTCCCAGTCAGAAACTGGCACTATATGGCAGTAGCAAGAAATGAGGGTATTTATAACCCCAATATATTCTTTGAATTCCCAGTCAGACAATGGCACTGTATACCAGTAGTAAAAATTGTGGGTGCACGTAACCACAATATATTCTTTGAATTACCAGTCAGAAACTGGCACTATATGGCAGTAGCAAGAAATGAGGGTATTTGTAACCCCAATATATTCTTTGAATTCCCAGTCAGAAACTGGCACTGTATACCAGTAGTAAAAATTGTGGGTGCACGTAACCCCAATATATTCTTTGAATTACCAGTCAGAAACTGGCACTATATGGCAGTAGCAAGAAATGAGGGTATTTGTAACCCCAATATATTCTTTGAATTCCCAGTCAGAAACTGGCACTGTATACCAGTAGTAAAAATTGTGGGTGCACGTAACCCCAATATATTCTTTGAATTACCAGTCAGAAACTGGCACTATATGGCAGTAGCAAGAAATGAGGGTATTTGTAACCCCAATATATTCTTTGAATTCCCAGTCAGAAACTGGCACTGTATACCAGTAGTAAAAATTGTGGGTGCACGTAACCCCAATATATTCTTTGAATTCCCAGTCAGAAACTGGCACTATATGGCAGTAGCAAGAAATGAGGGTATTTATAACCCCAATATATTCTTTGAATTCCCAGTCAGACAATGGCACTGTATACCAGTAGTAAAAATTGTGGGTGCACGTAACCCCAATATATTCTTTGAATTACCAGTCAGAAACTGGCACTATATGGCAGTAGCAAGAAATGAGGGTATTTGTAACCCCAATATATTCTTTGAATTCCCAGTCAGAAACTGGCACTGTATACCAGTAGTAAAAATTGTGGGTGCACGTAACCCCAATATATTCTTTGAATTCCCAGTCAGACAATGGCACTATATACCAGTAGCAAGAAATGAGGGTATTTATAACCCCAATATATTCTTTGAATTCCCAGTCAGACAATGGCACTGTATACCAGTAGTAAAAATTGTGGGTGCACGTAACCCCAATATATTCTTTGAATTCCCAGTCAGACAATGGCACTATATACCAGTAGCAAGAAATGAGGGTATTTATAACCCCAATATATTCTTTGAATTCCCAGTCAGACAATGGCACTGTATACCAGTAGTAAAAATTGTGGGTGCACGTAACCCCAATATATTCTTTGAATTCCCAGTCAGAAACTGGCACTATATGGCAGTAGCAAGAAATGAGGGTATTTATAACCCCAATATATTCTTTGAATTCCCAGTCAGACAATGGCACTGTATACCAGTAGTAAAAATTGTGGGTGCACGTAACCCCAATATATTCTTTGAATTACCAGTCAGAAACTGGCACTATATGGCAGTAGCAAGAAATGAGGGTATTTGTAACCCCAATATATTCTTTGAATTCCCAGTCAGAAACTGGCACTGTATACCAGTAGTAAAAATTGTGGGTGCACGTAACCCCAATATATTCTTTGAATTCCCAGTCAGACAATGGCACTATATGGCAGTAGCAAAAATAGTGGGTGTATATAGCCCCAATTCTATTGCTAGGGGACTTGCAGGGTATTTCTGGGGTGAAGGTGGGGGGGCACACCGTTGGAACGGGTATCGGGGGTATATATCGGGTATACGGGAATACACTGACAGTGTATTCCATTCAGGATCCTGGGAAAGCTGGGTTGCGGCGATTGAGCCCGTCAGTGCCACGTTACACTGACAAGCTTCTCCCTGGAATTTAGCTCTTACAAGAGCTGTTGTGGTTGTCTTCTCCTTCCTATCCTAGCCTGTCCCTGCCTACCCAGAATCTAAGCCCTAGCTAACTGGACGGAAACCTCCGTCCTCGGTGAATTGCAAGCTCAGAATGACGCGAACCTGGGCGGCGCTGTTCTTTTAAATTAGAGGTCACATGTTTTCGGCAGCCAATGGGTTTTGCCTACTTTTCTCAACGTCACCGGTGTCGTAGTTCCTGTCCCACCTACCCTGCGCTGTTATTGGAGCAAAAAAGGCGCCAGGGAAGGTGGGAGGGGAATCGAGTAATGGCGCACTTTACCACGCGGTGTTCGATTCGATTCGAACATGCCGAACAGCCTAATATCCGATCGAACATGAGTTCGATAGAACACTGTTCGCTCATCTCTATTGCCATACTCTGAAACCCTTTTTATTTATTTTTTTTTTTTTAAATTTCAGAGTTTGGGGATGCATAGTGCATTTTTGTTTCTGGGAAAAAAAAGTGGTTTGCTATCCTGAAGCATTTTTATATGTGCTCTAGGGCAAAGAGGGTGATGTCGCAGGGGCAGCATGGTGGCTCAGTGGTTAGCACTGCATCCTTGCAGCGCTGGGGTCCTGAGTTCAAATCCTGCCAAGGACAACATCTGCAAGGAGTTTGTATGTTCTCCCTGTGTTTGTATGGATTTCCTCCCATATTCCAAAGACCTATTGATAGGTAAAAATGTACATTGCGAGACCTATATGGGGCTCACAATCTACATAAAAAAAAAAAGACAGGCCAGCAAGCTTTCAAAAGACTCCCATCTCTCACAGTATCAGGACGTGGGCCCCAGAGCTTGACAGTCAATTTGGTACAATCTGTTTGGAAAGATTCAGGCTTGGTTGGGAAATTTAGTTTGGAAGAGGTCTTTTGGGTCAGGGGTGAAGACTCCTAGATATTTCAGGACACGATTTCCCCAACAAAAAGGTATAAGATTGTCTCAGTAAGGAAACCTGTGGGGAGGAGAGGGTCTCATTTAAGAGCTTCTGACTTTGAAAAATTAAGCCGTATCGCGGGCAGACCTGCCTGGTGGCGTTGGCTATAGGAAAGTAGGCCGTTAACATGGACTTGAGCAGAGGGGTGAGTGTAGAGTAAGAGAATCCACTTTCTCATCATATTTGTTCAGAGTCCTATGTATAATGGAGTTTCATAAACCTTCTCAGCATTTGTAGACAAGGATGAGAGATCGAACAGATACTTGGAGAAGATTGCTAGCTTTGGTGTATTGTCCCTAGCTTCATCCCTGGGCATAAAGCCAGCTTGATTGGGATGTATAATGTCTCCTAGCAAGAGCGTTAACTGGGAGGAAAGTATTTTGGTGAGTATTTTAAGATTGCCGTTCAGGAGTTAAATCAGATGGTAGATGTGGCAAAGGTGTGGGTCTTAATCCAGTTTGAGGATCACGGTAACATGAGCACAGAGGGAGTCATGGCATAGAGACAAACCTGACATCGAGAGGTTGAACACTTAGGTTAATACCCTGCTTTGCAGAAACATAGCATTTTTATTTTTTTGTGTTTTTTTTTTTTTAGCCAGGATTAGATTGAGCAGAAGTTAGAAGTATAAGAGCTTTCTATATATTTCCCATTCCATTTGTAGCCATTCTTGTCTTTGGCTCAAAAAAGCACAACAAAATCTTCAACAAAAAAAACAGCGTTTCTGCAAAGTGGGGGGCCCTAGCCTTAAAGGGGTTGTCCCATCACAAGGATCCTATCTATACTGCTTGTTAATGTGAATGTAAGACTTTTCCTAAATACACTGCTTCAGCAAAACTGCTTTGTTTGTCCACTATCTTACTTTATTCATTTTTTTTTTTTTTTTTTTTTTTACACATCCCTTGACTTATCTGGTTATAAGTCAAGTGATGTATCTGCTGCTCGGAGGGATGAGGGGCTAAGTGCACGGGAGCGAGCCTGGAGGGGAGGGAGGGCCACCAATACAGACCCGGCATCCGCTGTAATAGAGAGGCAGATGCCGGGGAGTGTAGACGCCGGCACAGGTGAAGCCAGCAACGGCAGGCAGGAGTGATGCTGCTATTCCGGAGGGGGGGGGGACGGAGGAGTGGAATAGCAGCATCGCTCCTGCCGCTGATGGCTTCACCTGTGCCGATGTCTACACTCCCCGGCATCCGCCTCTCTATTACGGCGGATGCCGGGTCTCTATTATATTGTGCAGGCTGTACGTCCGATTGCGTGTGCGCTGCCGATGCACTGGGTATCGGACGTACAGCCTGCACAATGTAATAGAGACCCGGCATCTGCTGTAATAGAGAGGCGGATGCCGGGGAGTGTAGACGCCGGCACAGGTGAAGCCATCAGCAGCAGGAGCGGTGCTGCTATTCCACTCCTCCGTCCCCCCCCCTCCGGAATATCAGCATCACTCCTGCCTGCCGTTGCTGGCTTCACCTGTGCCGGCGTCTACACTCCCCGGCATCCGCCTCTCTATTACAGCGGATGCCGGGTCTCTATTACATTGTGCAGGCTGTACGTCCGATACCCAGTGCATCAGCAGCGCACACGCAGGGCCAGCAGCATAGAAGCGACGACTTCTCGCCGCTGGCTTTGCATATGTAACCCCGCCCACCAATGACGCAACAAAGCCGGAAGACAGAAGAATTTACTGCAGCGAAGACTGGTGAGTGTGCGACGTGGGAATACCCCTTTAAGGTCTGGGCCAAGTTTCTTGTAACAAGCGAGAGGCAACCTGCCTAGGCCCACCCTTAACCATAGCTATGTGTTTAAGCTCCTCAGAGAATTCTTGGTCTGTTATAGTAGACACCAGAACCTCTAAGCCCTCGCTAGACAATCTAGAACAGCACTCCAGCTGTTGTAAAACTACATCTCTCAGCTTGTATACTTGCTCTGCTGTTCTTGGAACTTCCATGGAAATGAATGGAGCATGTTGGGAATTAGTTTCACAGCAGCTGTAGTGCCGAAGGTTGATGACATCGATCTAGGAAGTCCCGAAGAGGATAAATATTCCCAAATATGGTGGCAAAATAGTGCATTAGTCGTTTCACAGTTGGAAGCATCGAATGAAAATAGTGAGGTGTAATACTGTCTAAATGCTGCTGCAAACTCAGGAGGGATGTTTATCCTCGTGTTATGAGTAGTTTGGATTTGGGGGACGTAGGTAGAGGCCATTTGCGTGCAAAGGGCCCTCACTAATGTCCAAATGCACTTATTGCTGAACTCATAAAAGTCAAAATAAGGTTCCCTTAGCCTTGTTTAACAAGAAAGATTATAAGTTTCTTGGAAATGCATACAAGTTGTATCGTTGTCAGTGCTTATTTGACACTTGCGTAGTAGTTCAAGGGAGCATATCTGTTGGAGAAGAGATTCTATATAGGTCTAGAGCTCCTTTTTTGAACGAGAGCCGTGTTGAATAAGAACTCTGGAGTATGCCCTTATGGGCCTCCCATATTCCAGAAGCTCCCCAGTCTATCTAGCAAAATATTCAGCGAAGTGGGTTTTAAAGTTGGCGAGAACTGTCGTGTCTTCTAAGAGGGATGTGTTGAGTTTCCACTGACGTTGAAATGGGAAGCAGAAGGAAGCCAGTGTTTTTCCAGGATAACCTTGTATGTGGTTTGATTCATATGTCCTTTGCAAAGATTAACCTGCCCAATTACAGTTTTGCTGAAGCATCCCCAGATAATCACAGATTCTCCACCAAATTTCACAGTGGGTGCAAGACACTGTGGCTTGTACGTCTCTTCAGATCTCCATTTAACCATTAGACGACCTGGTGTTGGGCAAAGCTGAAAATTAGACACATCAGAGAGGATTACCTTACTCCAGTCCTCTATGGTCCAATCCTTATGTTCTTTGGCAAACTTAAGCCTGGTTCTCTTTTGCTTCTCATTGATGAAAGGCTTCCTTCTGCTCAGGCAAAGTACCCCATCAGGACAATGCGCCATGCCACACAGCTAGGTCAATTGATGTGTGGATGAAGGAGCATCACATCAAGATCCTGTCATGGCCAGCCCAATCTCCAGACCTGAACCCCATTGAAAACCTCTGGAATGTAATCAAGAGGAAGATGGATAGTCACAAGTCGGAGACATGTTGTCAGTAGTTTTATATAATAAAAGAGCAATCTACATTTTACCGAAAAATATACCAATGAAGAGAAAAATCAGAGAAAATGAAAATATTACAGTGGTCTCTTAATTTTTTTCAGTGCTGTATAAGTAAGGCTAGGTTCACAACAATGTTCGGGGATTCTGTTCCCCATTCCGTTTCAAAAATACGGAAACGAAAGTCCTGCAAACAGGACTTTTTTTCTCTGCATTTTTTGGGCGGAAATGGGACATAAGGCATAATTAACCCCTTGCCGATATACGCCGTAATAGTACGGCGCATGTCGGGTCTGTAACTATGGCAACCGCCCGGGAGCCGGGCGGCCGCCACAGCTGCCGGGTGTCTACTGCTTTAAGCAGTAGACAACCGGCTCTAATGCCTCCGATCGGTCCCCGGACCGATCGGAGGCATTAACCCCTCCGGCGCCGCGATCAAAGGCGCCGGAGGCGCCATTTTCCCGGCAGCACATGGGCGCCGCCATTTTGCCGGTGATCGCCAGCTCCTGGAGCATGCTCCAGGGCCGACGTCACGTTGCCATGACAGCCGGGAGCCTGTACAAGGCTCCCAGGCTTGTCTGCAAATTGTCTCTTTTGCAGGCTGGTCTAGGCAGCCTGCAAAAGAGAGGATGATTTTTTGCAATGCATTAGCATTGTAATGCATTGCATTAGTGATCAGACCCCCTGGGGTTCAACACCCCTAGGGGGTCTAATAAATGCAAAAAAATTTTTTTAAAAAAAAGTAAAAAAAAATATAAAAAAATATAAAAAGTATTAAAAGTTAAAATCACCCCCCTTTCCCTAGAACACATATAAAAGTAGTTAAAAACTGTGAAACATATACATGTTAGGTATCCCCGCGTCCGAAATCGCCTGCTCTACAAATCTATAAAAATATTTTTCCTGTTCGGTAAACGCTGTAGCGGGAAAAATAGTCAAAAGTGCCAAACCGCCGTTTTTTCACTGTTTTGATTCTGCTAAAAATTTGAATAAAAAGTGATCAAAGCAATAACATTTCCCAAAAATGGTAGAACTAAAAAGTACACCCGGCCCCGCAAAAAAAGACGCCCTATGCATCCCCGTACACTTACGTATAAAAAAGTTACGGCCGTCGGAATATGGCGACTTTTAGAAAAAAAATTTTTTAACACTGTTTTGGATTTTTTTTAAGGGGTCAAAATGTAAATTATACCATATAAATTTGGTATCCCTGGAACCGTACCGAAACACAGAATACAGGGGACAGGTCATTTTGGCTGCACAGTGAACGCCGTAAAACCGAAGCCCGTAAGAAAGTCACAGAAATGCATTTTTTCTTCAAATCCACCCCATTCTGAATTTTTTTCCAGCTTCTCAGTACATTATATAGAATAATTAATGGTGGCATCATGAAGAAAAATTTGTCCCGCAAAAATTAAGACCTCATAGGGCTCTGGGAGCGGAGAAATAAAAAAGTTATGGGGTTTAGAAGGAGGGGAGTCAAAAACGAAAAACGAAAATCAAAAAATGCCATCGGCGGGAAGGGGTTAATAAGGCTGGGGAAACTATTATATATAAAGGGGGGGCTATTTATACGGAGGAACTATTAATAATAAGGGGGGCTAATAGTTCCCTTAGCTTTATTAATAATAGATCTTCCTTATTTAATAAATATATGTATATTGGGGAAGCTATTTATAAGAGGTAACTATTAATAATAAGGCTGGATGAACTATTCATTATAATAATGCGGGAAGCTAATTTTCCCCTAGCCTTATTAAAAATAGATCCTCCAGATAAATAGCTATCCCTATAAATCATATTTACCCTGGACTTATTAAAATTAGTCCCTGCTCATAAATATGTGCCCACCCCTTATCAGTAATAGTGCCTTTTTATCTTTCAGAAAATAATAAAACTTTTACTCCCCTTGCTCCACCAAAGAGCCCTCATACTGAACTCTCTCCCTGCTATTGAGCACGGTCCGTCACAGGGAGCGCGATGCACTAATGCCATTGAGCCCAGTCTTCTATGCAATCATTTATGTCAGATCAGGGACTTTACAGCTCCGTGCTCCGGCATAGATGTCCACGGTATCGGCGTGCATAGCATGCCAATGCGCTTGTAACTACACAACAAACATGGTAATAAAGGGAATTAAAACATTATTACACAGTGTAATATTCCCTAGATAAGGTCCAAATAACTGAATGACCCTAAAGGTCACAATATAGATACAACAAAAAACCAAAGAAAATGACTAGGGCACAAAAAATAATAATCAAAATGCAAAAACTTTATTAGACAAATCGTACCAAACACTATATGAGGGAGGACAGCATACCATCAGACTGAAGGACCGACTCAGGAAAGTACAACAAGTATACACAAAGGTAAGTCTATAAAGAAAAATTGGGTATAACAACAATAATGCACAGCTAGAAAGAATATCAAGTATATAAAGCAGTAAAATACATCCAGGGATAACCAGCATCTCACCAGAGATATTACACGCAAGCATCGAGCACGTTCTGCATAGGATGACCATGCTCACCATGCATGATGGCGGCCACATTGAACAGTCATGCTAGTCGGTGGTCCAAATGGGACATCCTCAAGTATCGACAGATGGGTTTTGCGCCGCGCACTCACTGTACAGCCCCACATTATCCCCAGGTGGGGAGTTTTGGTATTAATTTTTTTTTTTCATGCCGTCCGTTTCCCCGTGCCTTGATTAGCACACATACAAATTTTCAGGCAATTCCGTCCATTGGGTCAGCCTGCACACGACCAGGTTATTTTATGGCCACCCTGTACATTTGCGCATACAGTAAAGGGGCATAGCAGCAATTGCATGGGGTCCAGGGTCATGTGACCACTGCAGGTAGTCATAGTATTATCTCATACTTGCCAACATTTTGGATGGGGTATCTGGGAAAGTATCCTAAGTGCAAAGCCACTCCCCTTTGGGCACTAAATGTTCTGAACACTCCCCTTTGTTGGACATGACCAGCACACAAAGTGTTCAAGTCACATATAATGTGACTGCTATCCTGGTGGCCTGGAAGATTAACCTGCTCTTCAAGCAGTCCGGATGGTCACCCAGGAGAGTTGGGATATATAAATGAACTGTAGTGATAACATGAATTTCAGTATATCATTGTTGTAGAACAGGAAGCAAAGACTAGAAGGCACCACTATAGCATCTGTGCTGGAGCAGTGGGAAATTGAAGAAATCAGTTACATATAATTGGGGAGGGGGTCAGTTGAGGGACCGCATATGGGGGTGTCATTTGTGTTTTCACCTAGAATAGACCCTGTATACAGAATAAGAGAAGATACTGAGAATTACAGCCAGTATACAGGGCAAGACAAATAGTACTGTGCACTGTCCATATATATAAATATGGTAAATTCTGAATAAAACTCCTTAAATATCATCTCTATAGGTAAACGTTTTATAAAACCCCTTGCCATCAGGCACACCATGTGACATTGCAAGGTGCATGACATCATAGACACCCTGTGACATCACAATGGATGTAGAATGTGTAAAGTTCTCAACGTCAGCCATCTTGTGCCACTAGAGCTTGACAGCTTGAAGAGGACACTTCACTTAGTGCTGACTCCTTCACACATTGTGTTGTTGGGAGGGGGGATGAGGGGTCTGAAGTTCAGGATTGTTCCATCAACACTGCCAGAATCTCAGCTAGACCTCTGTACAATGCGATTCTTGCTGTGATTGTCAGGACAATTCTTTACAGGACAGACAATTCTTAGAAATGTTCTTCAGCCTCATTCTATGAACATGTGCACACCCGGGGAATGGGTTTTTACCCCTCCAAAATGCACAAAGTTATGTCTATATGGTCTAACAGGGCACTTGGGCAGGGAGGTGAACCAGTTAAGTCAATGCCTTTAAATTTGGTTCTTTTTGTGGTAGTTTTCCATATAATTTGTAGAACAAACATTTTGTAACATAAACCTGTTAGGACAATGCTCTAGTTCTCTGTTATCAGCTCCTTTTGGTCATGTAGGATCAGGGGGTGACCAGTCTGGGATCCGGGGTTTTCCTAAATAGAGCAGTAGGTGATATCTATTAAAGTAAAAGCATCCCTTTATATGTGTGTCATGACTCAGACATGTGTCACAATATACCAGGGCTCTTCCATGTTGTGCTGTGATGTAGCTTTATATGGGTGCGGTCACTGTTATATATCTGTGATGTGATCAAGTACATGAAGGTTTTATGGTGCAGATCTCTGCTGCATTGTAGATGCCACATGATATCACAGACATCTTATGATGTCACAATGAGTGTAGAATGTGTACAGATCTTTACCTGAGCCATCTTGTGTCATTTCAGCTTGACAGCTTAGAGAGGACAGTCGGTCCAGGTATTTAGCTCTTCATTCAATGCTGAGGCCTTGTCACACAGACTGGGGCAGACAAACTAATAAATATGCACCAGAATTCTGACGTAATTTGCACCAAAAAACTGGTTTATATGTTTACATCTCATTTTCTATGTGTTTTTGACACTTTATAACACTTTGTACTTTGTGTTGCTTGGGAGCAAACTCCATCTGATTTCAGGTTTTCTTGCCATGGTGGAAATTCTGCAGTGTGTTCTGTGTGTGGCCCCAGCCTAAATGTCTCCATATACATTAAACAAACCCACTGACTGGCCAAACAGTCCTTGTAGTGTAATGAACATTATTTTACAGAATGATACATCTATAAGTAGCTGCCAGTCACTGTTAAGAACACATGTATGATTGTTAAGTGTTCATATGCATGAGAGATGTGAGAGGAATAGCTGTAGAATGACTGCTCAGCCACAGCTACTAATATATATAGTACAGTGTATAGGCAAATTACTGATATAATCTTCTCCAACATATCTGCAGTCGTGCCATGACGTGAGAAATAGCGCGCATACATCATGACCTCCCCCACGCACAAGTATCCGCTCTCTGAACCCTAGACCATTTTCTGGTGTATGAATATGCCGAGATACACCACAATTCTCTGTCGTCCCACAGCAGCACAATATGAGCTATTTTCTGCCCCTGTGTGCTGGTAGGACAGGCGGAATTTTTAATCAGTCAAATTTACATACACATAGCTATGACCCTATAAGAGGGCACCAAGACCTTCCCCCTGCGTGTTTTTTTTTTCTGTCCTGTGTGACTGGACAGGTGGTGGAGGCCCTGTGGCCTCCTGTTTGGTTTGGAAGAAGGTGTCTGTAAACCTTTTTTTCCCCTTCCTTTCTTTCTGAAAGATTTAGGTTTATGTTGCAGTCTTTTGTCTTGCTTTGCAGGGTGTTTCTGATTTTTTTCAGCTCTGTTACAGCTTGTTCACTGCCCAGCAATAAGTTAGCTGAGTCCTCTCCAGCTTTTCCTCTGTGTTCACTGCAGAAACTAAAATCACTGATATCTATTGCTATGGGCGCTCTATCAACTTCCTTTCTGTTGTTTTTTGTCATCGCCTGTGTGTGCTTATCTGTGCTGCAGTTGCAGCCTCTTATGTTCAATGCAGAATCTAAAAGCACTAATATCTATTGCTATGGCCTGTGCGCGCCTGCCTGTGCTACAGTCGCAGCCGTGGAAGTTGTGTGGGAGCTTTCAGTTTCCCTCTATATTCAGTGCAGAATTTAAAAGGACTAATATCTATTGCTATGGCCTGCGCGTGCCTACCTTTGCTACAGTTGTATCAGGCTCTGTAGTCGCTGACAGACCGAACTTTGCCCGCTGCCTTAAATCGTAGCTAATGTGAACAGCAGCTTGTCATATGGCAGTGAGTTTGAGGATTTCTGGATTACCAGCAACACACACAGCTCCAGATGAGGAGAGCTGAAGGTGCACCAAGACTACTCTTGAGAGTGAGCAAGTCTCCTTTTTTTTAAAAAAGGGAGTTTTCTTGTGGTTCAGTCTGTAGGAAAACATACTTTTAAGTTGTGTGCACCGGGTCTAGAATTCAATACTGTTTGTACTCAATCAGAGGGCTGGCTTTTGACCACCTGGGCTATCTTCATGCTGCCATTTGCGGCGTCCGCCTGAAGGCTGCCTGCCTCTTGCCTGCTGACTCCTATTGTGTCTGCCTGACTACCTGCGCCCAACTGACTGTCGGCTACTTGGGCAGCCATCTGCGGCATTTCCCTGACAAAGCTACTGGCCTCCTGGGGTGGCTACCTGCCTTGAGTACCTGCTACCTCTGCTCCTGAGGGGAGTATCATGAGCAGAAGCATCTTGCAGGCGCAGATTATAGACCCTCCACAAGAGAAGTAGTGGTTTGGGTAAAGGAGCTTATGGTGAGTACGGATCCAGAATAAAAGTGGAAGTATCTTCCTCACTTCTGGTAAGCATCCTCTCTCTCTTGTATAGGAGGTTTCTTTAAAGGTTATTCGTAACCCCATTGTTCAACTCATGGAAAAACAGTGAGTTTTTCCTTATCTTTACCCTCCATGGAAAGATTTTTTTTTTTTTTTTATAACTCAAACTTTATTGAATTTTTTTTTTTTTTTTTTATACAATAAGAAAAAAAAAAAAAACAATTACAAGTTACAGGGCGAACACCCGCCCTGCGAACAGAAAAAGCACACAGTGCAACACAAAATACAATCATAGAATAGAATAAAAAAAAAAAAAAAAAAAAAAATTAAAGACAAAGAAAACAACATAGAAAAAAGAAAAAGGAAAAAGGGGGGGAGGAGGAGGGAGGGGGTTAGTGGGACAGATGGATGGGGGAGAGGACTAAATGTGGGGGGTGAAAGGGTAGGTAGGGGTGAGTGTGAGCAGTCAGGAAACCAGTGAGAGCGCTCGTCAGGTCATCCATACCACAGCCAGTTGGGAAGGGTTCGGGAGGAACCACTGGTCAAATACCTGAGACAAACAACAAGAGTATCAATCAGAGGAGGGGTCAGAGCCCAGGAGCGTCCGGTACTCTGCAGACTGTTGAAACCTGAACCAGTAGAACCAGGTTTTGATGTACGCCTCAGTCGTGCCATGCAGGAAAGACGTGAGATTTTCCATGCGCATTATCTCGTTGACCTTCGAAATCCAGAGGGAGAGAGGAGGAGGATCCACTCGTTTCCAAAAAAGGGGGATACAAGCCCGGGCAGCGAGGATCAGGAATCTAAGTAGGGAACGCTTAAAGACCTTTACAGAAGACTCACAATGATTAAGGAGGAACAGGGCCGGGCCCAAATGGTGAGAAGTTTCAGTAAGCTGGAGGGTTATCCACTTGACCCCCTCCCAGAAGGACGAAAGGGCAGGACAGGACCAAAAAATGTGTAGCAGTGTGCCTTCCTCATTGCCACAGCGCCAACATAATGGGGAGACCTGAGGAAACATAGCATGGAGTCTCGTAGGAACCCTATACCATCGGGACAAGATTTTGTAGCTGGCCTCCTGGTGGCGAGAGCTGATGGAAGCAGTATGAGAAAGGCGAAAAATGCGCCTACGCTGCTCCTGAGAGAGGGAAAGGGACAAATCAGATTCCCATTTCAGCAAGAACGGCGGAACAAAATCCTCCGGAGGTTCAACCAGAATCCGGTAAGTGAGCGAGAGGGAGTGGCGAAGGGGGCCAGCACCAACACAAATCTTCTCCAAGGGGGTAGGTTCGACGCGGAACACTGCAGGAGCAGGGAGAGAATGTAAAAAGTGACGAAGTTGCATCCCCCGCCAAGCATCTAAAGGGGGCAGCTCAGGAGGGGCCTGGGAATTCAGAAGTGTAGTCCATCCCCCTGCATCCTGGAAGTGACAGGCACGGAAAATCCCATGACGGCGCCAATTACGAAAAACTCGGTCAAACATTCCAGGTGGAAAGGCAGGATTGCCCAGCACTGGAAAAAGAGCGGAATCCTTAGGGAGGAGAGTGGAGCGGACAAGGCCTCTGGAACAAATCCGAAGCGTGGGACCAAGGGTAGGGTGAGAAAAGAGAGATGACAATGAGGAGGAGTCTAACCACGGGGCAACCTGCAAAGGGATCGGAGAGAATGCCTGTTCGATGTAGACCCAAGGTTTAGAAACAGCATGCCTACACCAGTCCACGACACGAGTCAGGTGGGTAGCCAAGTAATAGAACTTCAGGTCCGGAAGCGATAAACCACCGCAACTCTTGGGACGAAAGAGAAAAGCCTTGCTCACTCGGGCGGGTCTGCCCGACCAGATGAACTTCAGTTGGACGGAAGTGAGGGATCTAAGAAAAGACAGAGGGATGTGAATGGGAAGCGCCTGCATCAAGTAGAGAAGACGAGGGAGAATGTTCATTTTAAAAAATCGCGCATCTCCCGAACCAAGTAAAGGCTCCAGCGGACCATCGAGTACAATCAGCCCTGATAGACGCCAGAAGTGGGGGGAAGTTGCAACGAAAGAGATCTTTCGGGTCCGGAGTAAGATAAACCCCCAAATATTTGAGAGAAGTGGAGGCCCAATGAAAAGGGAAAGATTGACTCAAGCAGGTGGCCGCCGAGGAGGAAAGGGTCACATTGAGGGCTTCCGACTTCGAAAAGTTGATTTTAAAATTCGAAAGGGTCGAGTAAACTTGAAAGGCGAGCATCAGAGCCGGAAGAGAGACATGCGGGGAGGAGAGAAAAAACAGCAAGTCGTCTGCATAAGCCGCCACTTTGTACAAACGGGAAGAATGAGCAGCACCTGAGATGTTCGGGTCGGCTCGAACTTGGCGGAGGAAGGGTTCAAGAGTCAGGACGAAAATGAGAGGCGAGAGAGGGCATCCTTGCCTAGTGCCATTTCGGATAGGGAAGGACTGGGATAATAAACCGTTCGCCCTGACCATCGCTGTAGGGAGAGAGTATAGAGCCATGATCCAACTCATCATGCGATTTCCAAGACCAATATGTAACAGGGTCTCTTCCATGAACCGCCAGTTGACCCTGTCGAAGGCTTTCTCAGCGTCAGTTGAAAGAAGCATGAGAGGAGAGCCCGATTGTTTAGCTCCATACATGAGGTTGATAGCTTTGGTAGTATTATCTCGAGCCTCACGGCCGGGTAAAAATCCAGCTTGATCCGGGTGAACAATATTTCCTAACAAGGGCGATAAACGGGTCGCAAGGATCTTGGCTAAAATTTTTAGGTCAACATCAATTAGCGAAATGGGGCGGTAGTTAGAGCACAGAAGAGGGTCCTTTCCGGGTTTGGGAATAACCGCTATGTGAGCACATAGGGAGTCACGACAAAGGGCCGAGCCATCGGTGAGAGAGTTGAAAACTTTCATCAGTCTGGGGCGGAGTTCAGGGCCAAGTTTCTTATAGTATACCAAGGTAAAGCCGTCTGGGCCTGGGGCCTTACCCGTTGCCATACTGGAGATAGCTAAAGAAATTTCCTCTTCAACAATAGGAGATTCCAAGGCCTTCAAGTCCTCTAGGGACAGCGACGGGAGACCAGAGGAGGAGAGATAAGAGCGAATGCGATCTCGGAACTCCGTTTCAGGGAGAGGAGAAGGGCCAGAGTCTACAGAATACAAAGAGGCATAGTAGTCCCGAAAGGCAGCCGCAATATCGAGGGGCATGTGTAATCGAGTACCCTGGGCGGAACCGATGCATGAAACATAGGTGGAGGACTGCTGAACCCGAAGGGCCCTAGCTAGGGAACGCCCGCTCTTATTTCCGAACTCGTAAAAATGACGTCTACATTTAACTAGAGTACCCTTCACCCTATCAGTGACAAGCGTACGCAATTCTTCTCGGGCGTTGGCAAGCTGAGAATAAACATCAGGAGTGATTTGGCGTTTATGAAGAAGTTCCAATGAGCGGATCCGCTGCAGCAGAGATTCAATGCAAGCCCGGCGTTCCTTGTTCAAGCGGGAACCATGTTGCAACAGGATACCCCGGATAAAACATTTGTGAGCTTCCCACACCATTGGGGGAGCAATCCCCAACAGTTCCTCCCTCTCAAAGTATTCCCCCAATCGGGTCTTAATGTCATCCAAGATTGTTACGTCATCAAGAAGTGATGCGTTAAGTTTCCATTGACGCTGGAAGGGAATAGGGGAGGACAAGGAAACAGACAAAGTAACCAAAGCATGGTCGGAGAAAGTAATGTTGTCGACTTCCGCAGCCAATAAAGAATGGAGATGTTGGTGACGGATAAAGAGGTAGTCGATACGAGAGTAGCGGTGATGGACCGGAGAATAATAGGAGTAATCCCTATCTAATGGGTGGAGTAACCTCCAGGAGTCCACAAGTTGGTGGGAATGAAGATCCCTCTTAACCCTCCTGATGAGCGAGTAAGGGTGAGAAGAGACGCCAGCAGAAGAGTCCAATGAAGGGTCTAGGACCAGATTGAGGTCCCCCCCCGCCACCAGGAAGCCCTCCACAAAGCCGTCCAACAGCCCCAAGTAAGAACTAAGAGCACGACCCTGTCCCGAGTTAGGTAAATACAAAGAAACAAAAGTAAAAAGCTGAGAGGAGATACGACCCTTGACCATAACAAGTCTCCCTTCAGAATCAGTGCGAGTCTCCAAATGTTCCCAAGGCAGGGAGCGAGAAATCAAGATACTAGTCCCTCTGGATTTCGGGTCGGGAGAAGAGCTATGATATGCATGAGGAAACCAAGCATTAGTCAACTTGTATGGCTTGGTAGAGCAATGGTGAGTTTCCTGCAAAAACACAACATGAAGGCGCTTACCTTTGAGCAGATTGAAGAGTACGGAGCGCTTCTCCGGACTATGAAGGCCTCTCACATTGAGGGAGCCCACGGTGATGGAGGAAAGGCGATCAAGCGGAGGCATGGAGGGAGACGGGCTTTCCCAGCTCACACCCTAAAAAGAGAAAATAATAAAGGGGGGGGGAGGGAGGAAGGGGAGAGGACGAAGAATTGAAGAGGGTAAAGGGGAGGGAAGAAAAAAAAAAAAAAAAAAAAGAGAAAAATAAAAAGGGTAGAGGAAGGAGAGCAGTAAAGGTAGGGGGGGGAGAAAGGAAAGGGAAAAAGAACCGAGAGTAGAACAAATCTAACTACTCCTAGACAAATGGGCCAGGGGCACAACAACAAACAGGAAGGAGTGAGGGAGTAAGAAAAGATGGGGGGAGAAGTGGGCCCGCAAGCACCACGAGTGTACCTGGTAAGGAAGACCCCATGCCCCCACCCCCCTCCATGGAAAGATTACAAGTTGAGGAGGAGTCCTGTCCATCAGATGATGAACAGTCCACTATTTCCAGCAGACCTATTTCCACTGTGGTAAAACACCTAGGCTGCTGAAGTCCATCTGGTCAAGGGACCAGGATGTTGAAAGGGAAGCCTCCGCGTCCACCACTGGGGGACGCCTTCCATGTGAACGCTGCTCTGGCCAAAATTATGGAGCAGGAATGGAAGCAACTGGAGAGAGCTTGCGTCACCTCAAGGGTCTTCAAAGTATGTTTCCCATCGATGCATCCCAACTAAACCGATGGGGACCTCCTCCAAAGGTGGACCTCGTAGGACAGTCGTCCCTATGGAGGATGGATCCAACCTGAAAGACCTCCTAGACTGAAGAGTAGATGCCTCCCTGAAGAAGACATATTCTTCTGCATCGGCTCAGGCAGCAGTCGCTATTTCATCAGCAGAATTATCTGATTCTTTACGGACCCGTCTGGCTCAATTAGTGCGTGACATTGACGCTGGTGTCCCCAGAGATGACATCCTGGCATCCAGTAGCGTAACTAGGAATGGCGGGGCCCCATGGCAAACTTTTGACATGCCTTCTCCCCCCCCCCCCCCCGACACCGAAGACCTCGACTGACCCCCTCCTCGTCATTTCTGCATGCTCTATAATGCCCCTAGTGGCCCCTGCACACAGTATTATGTCCCTGAGTGGCCCCTGCACACAGTATTATGTCCCTTAATGGCCCCTGCACACAGTATTATTTCCCTCAGTGGCCCCTGCACACAGTATTATGTCCCTCAGTGGCCCCTGCACACAGTATTATGTCCCTTAGTGGCCCCTGCACTCAGTATTATGCTCCACTGTGGGCACCCATAAACAATTACTATACTCTGGGGGCCCTGTGGCAGCCGGTACCACTGCTACCACGGTAGTTACGCTACTACTGGCATCCATGGATTCCATTCATATGGAAGCTGATTTCCTGGGGGAGGCTTTGAGGCAACAACTTAAACTCGCCTCCAAAACCATGGTCCAGTCAACTGCCGCTAGAGGACCCCTATGGCTTAGACCATGGAGAGCTGACATCACCTCCAAATTCGCCTTAAGTTCCCTTTCCTTCCAATCTGGTAAGGTTTTTTGGCCGTGGGCTGGATGACCTAATGAAAGGGTTGACCGAGGATAAAGGAAGATCCCTGCCACAGGCTTCAAGCGGTAGAAGAGCTCCACTTCTAGGGGTTGAGATTCCTCCTCTCAGGCTAGACCTCAGCCTAAAAGGCGTTCCAGATATTGCTCCAGAGGAGCTGGGCATGGGCTCTCCAGAGAAGAGTCAAAGAAGAGACCCAATTTTTGAAGGTGCGCCGCTCTCTGTGGCCGAGGGCCCTGTGGGAGGTTGGCTCTCCCACTTTGCCACTGTGTGGTGAAAATGGACAGAAGATCCCTGGGTTCTGCGGGTGGTAGAGCATGGTTATGTCATCGAATTCGACCTGCCTCCCCGTGACCGATTTGTTACAACTCGTGCTTGCCTGCTGTTCAACAGACCATCTTTGAAAGTCTGTCAGTGGAGGTCTATTCTCCAAGTCTTCCTGGTTCCAAAACCATTGGAGACTGGGGGATAATAATAGACCTGAGATACCTCAACCAGTTTATAAAATAAAACCATTCTGGATGGAATCTGTAGACTCTGTGACATCTTTCCTCCAGCAGGGCAAAGTTATGATCACCTTGGATCTAAAGGACGCATATTTACACGTCCCCATCTATCATTCACAGAAAGTATCTCAGGATTGCCATAGAGATCTCCGGCCACAGAGAGCACTTCCAGTTTGCCATACTGCCAGTCGGCATCTCTTCCGCCCCATACATCTTCACCAAAGTGGTCGCCCCAGTGGCCACCGCATTCAGATTCCAAGGCCTGTTATTGTTCCCTATCTCGACGACTGGCTCATAAAAGCTCATTCTATTCCAGTATTCCAACGTCATCTTCAGGTTGCCATTTCCTTTCTAGTAAGCTAGGATGGCTAATCAATTAAGAGAAATCAGAGATAGTGCCATCTAGCCAGAAGAAATTCCTGGTTTTCATCTTGGATTCAGAAAAGCTGCAGATCTCTCTTAACAGCCCAAGGAAATTAAAGATAGAGGCAGCTGCCCGTTTCTTCTTCAAGACCTGGCGAGTTACCTTCCAAACTGCCATGAGAATCCTCGGCCTGATTTCATCCTCGGCCAGGGCGGTCCCTTGGGCTTTATGGCATTTGCATCCCCTCCAGATAGAAGTGTTGAGCACCTGGAACAGGTCTCCAGAAGGACAGCACAAGAAGATCTGCCTTTCTCCCAGTACCCGTCTTTTCCTCAGATGGTGATACACCTGAAAGATGTAAGGTCCTGGGTCCAAATGGACCCTGTTGACAACAGATGCATCCCATTGGGGATGGGGAGCCCATCTGGATGACAAAACCATTCAAGGACGTTGCAAAAGACCGGAAAAAGGAACATCCAACCTGAAGGAGCTCAGAGCTGTTGCCTTGCAAGGAGGTACCAGGTCTCCAGCCCAGCTGAGAGAGGCGAATCTAATTTTTACGAGGGCAGAGAAAAACCTGTACCACTTATCCGCTGTTCACATCAAGGGCTCCCTGAACATAGTAGCGGATCAGTTGAGTCGGGGGATCTGTTTCAGGAGAAGACATATTTTAACAGATCGTCCAAAGATGGGGTCTCCCAGATGTCGATCTTATGGCAACCCGACTCAACACCAAGGTGGAAAAGTTCTACTCACTGTACCAGGAGGACAATCCCTTGGCAGTGGATGCCCTGTCCATCCCGTGGAGGTTCAGGCTGATATACATATTCCCTCCAATTCCCATCATACCAAGGGTATTGATGTAAATAATAAGGACGTATTGATGTAAATAAGACAGGACCAATTCTCGGGTATTTGCCCAGCTCATAAGGATGAGTCAAGGCGTATATTGGAGGCTTCCCCCTCCCAGAACCTGGTAACCCAAGGAGAGCTGAGCTGCCAGGATCTTAGGAGATTCAACCTGACAGACTGGAGGTTGACCAGTCCCTATTACTGAATAGAGGACTGTAAAGAGCCGTCCTGAAGACCCTTGCATGTGCCCATGTGGAATCAACCAATAAAAATTACTGCAGGATCAGTAATATATTCAATTCCTGGAGCCAGGAACACAATGTGGACTCCTCCAATCCCCCAGTAGAGGCGATCCTGGATTTCTTCAGGAGAGGCTAGACAAAGGGCTCTCTGCTGCTACACTGAAGGTACACGTAGGTGCTTTGTCCGCCTATCTGGGTAGGCGATTATTTCAATGATGGGGAACAATAACATTAGAAAATGAAGACCAATGGATGGGAAGGAAACTGCGCTACTCCCAGAATGTTGAGTTAACAAGCACTTTTATTGAGGTTTCTTACACACGACGCTACAGGACAGCCTTTCGGGGAGCACCCCTTTTTCAAGTGTACAACCAATACACACGTATCCTATTAATACATAAACCACAAAACAAAACTACTATAAAAATCATCCTGAAAACCAGCTGTAAAATGATACAATCATAACAACATATGTCCATTAAGACCGTTTAAAAGTGAACAAGAGATTATAAGTTTAAAATAGGGAGATAAAAATTATGTATAATGTCGCCAGAGAGCTATATTGTATTTACTTAAAATTGTAGATTAGATAAATATATGTAAAAAAGTGCCCACGACCACTATTCCAGGAAATCCTAGTGGTTCAGTGCTATCTAGTTTTAAAAACTCATTGGGGCAGTAACTAAACAGATTCTTCCTAGGCAGAAGGACCCCTACTCCTCTAGAAAGATCAATGTACTGGGTCAATGTGGTTAGCTTACCAACTGTTAGAAAGCAATAAAGGAGTCTTACCTTACAGGCGTTCTGATGGTAGGTTTCCTGTAGGGACTTACAATGGATAACTGAAGCGCTAATCATACGACACTGGTGTTGTATGTGAGCCCTTTAAGTGATTTGAATGCGCACGGAAATTAGCATCCCGTCGCGCATGCGCACCTCGTGCCGTTTCTTGTTTGTTAGAAACGGTTCAAGAAATGGCTCTTTCAGAAGGAATAACTCATCAATCCATGTTTCCATGGATAAAGCTATGGGGAGAGGTGGAAAAAAGCTGTTTTCCCCAGCTCCGAGTGTCCGTGGCTCTTCGGACGTTCATGTTGTGACTGCGCATGCGTGGTAATTTGACTTCGGGAACCTCCGTTGCTCTACGGACGCTCTCGAAGTTAACTTAAGTTAGCTTCTGAATTGCTGCCAAAAAGGCTTCTGTATATGTGTGTGGGATAAATTAGGTAAATGAATAATGTATGCGATAATCCATCATACTTAAAACAGTCTGAATATGGTGGGTCAATTTACATAATCTAAGTAATGATTAGAGATGAGCGAACACTAAAATGTTCGAGGTTCGAAATTCGATTCGAACAGCCGCTCACTGTTCGAGTGTTCGAATGGGTTTCGAACCCCATTATAGTCTATGGGGAACATAAACTCGTTAAGGGGGAAACCCAAATTCGTGTCTGGAGGGTCACCAAGTCCACTATGACACCCCAGGAAATGATACCAACACCCTGGAATGACACTGGGACAGCAGGGGAAGCATGTCTGGGGGCATAAAAGTCACTTTATTTCATGGAAATCCCTGTCAGTTTGCGATTTTCGCAAGCTAACTTTTCCCCATAGAAATGCATTGGCCAGTGCTGATTGGCCAGAGTACGGAACTCGACCAATCAGCGCTGGCTCTGCTGGAGGAGGCGGAGTCTAAGATAGCTCCACACCAGTCTCCATTCAGGTCCGACCTTAGACTCCGCCTCCTCCGGCAGAGCCAGCGCTGATTGGCCGAAGGCTGGCCAATGCATTCCTATGCGAATGCAGACTTAGCAGTGCTGAGTCAGTTTTGCTCAACTACACATCTGATGCACACTCGGCACTGCTACATCAGATGTAGCAATCTGATGTAGCAGAGCCGAGGGTGCACTAGAACCCCTGTGCAAACTCAGTTCACGCTAATAGAATGCATTGGCCAGCGCTGATTGGCCAATGCATTCTATTAGCCCGATGAAGTAGAGCTGAATGTGTGTGCTAAGCACATACATTCAGCACTGCTTCATCACGCCAATACAATGCATTAGCCAGTGCTGATTGGCCAGAGTACGGAATTCGGCCAATCAGCGCTGGCTCTGCTGGAGGAGGCGGAGTCTAAGATCGCTCCACACCAGTCTCCATTCAGGTCCGACCTTAGACTCCGCCTCCTCCGGCAGAGCCAGCGCTGATTGGCCGAAGGCTGGCCAATGCATTCCTATGCGAATGCAGACTTAGCAGTGCTGAGTCAGTTTTGCTCAACTACACATCTGATGCACACTCGGCACTGCTACATCAGATGTAGCAATCTGATGTAGCAGAGCCGAGGGTGCACTAGAACCCCTGTGCAAACTCAGTTCACGCTAATAGAATGCATTGGCCAGCGCTGATTGGCCAATGCATTCTATTAGCCCGATGAAGTAGAGCTGAATGTGTGTGCTAAGCACACACATTCAGCACTGCTTCATCACGCCAATACAATGCATTAGCCAGTGCTGATTGGCCAGAGTACGGAATTCGGCCAATCAGCGCTGGCTCTGCTGGAGGAGGCGGAGTCTAAGGTCGGACCTGAATGGAGACTGGTGTGGAGCGATCTTAGACTCCGCCTCCTCCAGCAGAGCCAGCGCTGATTGGCCGAATTCCGTACTCTGGCCAATCAGCGCTGGCCAATGCATTCTATTAGCTTGATGAAGCAGAGTGTGCACAAGGGTTCAAGCGCACCCTCGGCTCTGATGTAGCAGAGCTGAGGCTGCACAAGGGTTCAAGCGCACCCTCGGCTCTGATGTAGGAGAGCCGAGGGTGCACTTGAACCCTTGTGCACCCTCAGCTCTGCTACATCAGAGCCGAGGGTGCGCTTGAACCCTTGTGCACACTCTGCTTCATCAAGCTAATAGAATGCATTGGCCAGCGCTGATTGGCCAATGTATTCTATTAGCCTGATGAAGTAGAGCTGAATGTGTGTGCTAAGCACACACATTCAGCTCTACTTCATCGGGCTAATAGAATGCATTGGCCAGCGCTGATTGGCCAGAGTACGGAACTCGACCAATCAGCGCTGGCTCTGCTGGAGGAGGCGGAGTCTAAGATCGCTCCACACCAGTCTCCATTCAGGTCCGACCTTAGACTCCGCCTCCTCCAGCAGAGCCAGCGCTGATTGGCCGAATTCCGTACTCTGGCCAATCAGCACTGGCTAATGCATTGTATTGGCGTGATGAAGCAGTGCTGAATGTGTGTGCTTAGCACACACATTCAGCTCTACTTCATCGGGCTAATAGAATGCATTGGCCAATCAGCGCTGGCCAATGCATTCTATTAGCGTGAACTGAGTTTGCACAGGGGTTCTAGTGCACCCTCGGCTCTGCTACATCAGATTGCTACATCTGATGTAGCAGTGCCGAGTGTGCATCAGATGTGTAGTTGAGCAAAACTGACTCAGCACTGCTAAGTCTGCATTCGCATAGGAATGCATTGGCCAGCCTTCGGCCAATCAGCGCTGGCTCTGCCGGAGGAGGCGGAGTCTAAGGTCGGACCTGAATGGAGACTGGTGTGGAGCGATCTTAGACTCCGCCTCCTCCAGCAGAGCCAGCGCTGATTGGTCGAGTTCCGTACTCTGGCCAATCAGCGCTGGCCAATGCATTCTATTAGCCCGATGAAGTAGAGCTGAATGTGTGTGCTTAGCACACACATTCAGCTCTACTTCATCAGGCTAATAGAATACATTGGCCAATCAGCGCTGGCCAATGCATTCTATTAGCTTGATGAAGCAGAGTGTGCACAAGGGTTCAAGCGCACCCTCGGCTCTGATGTAGCAGAGCTGAGGGTGCACAAGGGTTCAAGTGCACCCTCGGCTCTCCTACATCAGAGCCGAGGGTGCGCTTGAACCCTTGTGCAGCCTCGGCTCTGCTACATCAGAGCCGAGGGTGCGCTTGAACCCTTGTGCACACTCTGCTTCATCAAGCTAATAGAATGCATTGGCCAGCACTGATTGGCCAGAGTACGGAATTCGGCCAATCAGCGCTGGCCAATGCATCCCTATGGGAAAAAGTTTATCTCACAAAAATCACAATTACACACCCGATAGAGCCCCAAAAAGTTATTTTTAATAACATTCCCCCCTAAATAAAGGTTATCCCTAGCTATCCCTGCCTGTACAGCTATCCCTGTCTCATAGTCACAAAGTTCACATTCTCATATGACCCGGATTTGAAATCCACTATTCGTCTAAAAAGGAGGTCACCTGATTTCGGCAGCCAATGACTTTTTCCAATTTTTTTTTTTTTTTTTTTATAAATTCTTTATTTATGAAAGCAAGGTCACATAAAAGAGGAAATAAAGGATATATGAATCCAAAACAAACACATAGCAAAACACGGGGGACCCGACCATAAGCGGGGTCGCCCGACAAAATCAGAGGCCAAACCTCACCACAACCAACAATACGGGGGAGGAGGGGCCAACACAGAGTCAATACAAAAAATGAGGGAGAGTAAAAAAAGGGGGGGGACAACAAAGCGGGAGAAAAACCGCCTGAGGAGGAGGGGGGGGGAGGACGAGAGGTAGACAAGGGGGGGGAAGGGGGGAGGGGAAAGAGAAACAGAGGGAAGTCAACAGAGAGGAGAAAGAAATAGAAAAGAAGGGGAAGAGAAAAAGAGAGGGGGGTAGGGGGGGAGGGGAGGAGTCCCGGGAAACACCCACTCCAAGACCTCACCCACTGCCCACAATGGACTTGTATTGGTCAGAGCCCTGGAAAAGGATCCAAGGAGTCCAAGCTCCAAGGAAGGCGTCATAGGCATCGCGCAAGGACGCCGTGAGATCCTCCATAGCTTGGAGGTCCTCCACCTTGCGAACCCAATGGCAAAGAGACGGGGGATGAGGGGACTTCCACAAGGCCGGGATGCAGGCCCTAGCTGCGTTAATCAGGTGCCTAAAAGCTGACTTCCGGTAGGCCTTGCGGGCGACCCCAGACAAGTGAAGGAGGAAGCAGGCCGGGGAGTTAGGCAGGTCGATCTGAAAGATCTGGGAAGTCAAGCGATGAACACCATCCCAGAACTCCCTCAGAGCTGGGCAGCTCCAGAAAACATGGAGGAGCATCCCCTCCTCCGAACCACACCGCCAGCAAAGAGGAGAGGCAGACGAGAAAAATTTATGTAGAAGGGAAGGGACATGGTACCACCTGGTAAGGATCTTGTAGCCCGCCTCTTGGTATTTGCAGGCCAATGAACTTTTGTGAGCGAGCTCCAAGATTCTAGAGCAGTCCGCATCCGAGAAGGAGAGGTTAAGATCCGCCTCCCACTTGGAGAGGAAAGAGGGTCTGTGGTTCGGAGGAGGGGAGACCAAAAGGGCATAAAACTCCGACAGGGAGTGGCGTTGAAGACCAGAGCCAACACAGGCTTTCTCAAAGACCGTAAGAGATCTATCAAAGGAGGTCGAGTCGGCGAAGGAGGAGAGAAAATGGGTAAGCTGCAGGCCTCCCCAGGGCCCCAGAGAAGGGAGAGCCAAGTCCAATTGAATGTCACTCAGGGGGCGCCATTGACCATTGGCCCGGAAATGGAACACCCTCTGCACCCCAGCCCTCAACCATGATCGAAAAGGGCCTGGAGAAAGCCCCGGAGGGAAAGACGGAGAGCCCAAAACAGGAAGGAGGGGGGAAGGAGAGGGAGAAAGGCCGTCCTTGCGAAAGAGCAGTCGACACACCCGAAGGGTAGGTCCAATCGTGGGGTGAGAGGCGAGGGCAGGGGCAGGGACCGAGTCAAGCCAGGGGAGCAGATGCAACGGGACATGGGAAAAGGAACCCTCCAAAGATATCCACTGCTTGAAGGGAGAGTGACGGCACCAGTCAAGGACCCTGTGCAAAAGGGCAGCCTCATAGTAGCGGCGAGGATCCGGAAGACCCAGGCCGCCCCGAGTCTTTGGGAGCGTCAGGATGGTACGCGCCAGCCTGGCACGCTTACCCTGCCAAACAAACCGAATCAGATCCGAGTAGAGCGATTTGAAGAAACTAGGAGGAATATGGACGGGCAAGGTTTGTAGCAAATACAGAAATCTGGGCATGACATTCATTTTATAGATGGCACATCGGCCGAACCAAGTATAAGTGCCCCTGGACCACTTTTTCAGATCAAGGCGGACCGTCCTAAGAAGCGGCAGGTAATTAAGAGAGAAGAGTTCGTCAAGGGAACTAGGGATCCAAACACCGAGATATTTTATGGCAGTGTGAGACCAACGGAAAGGGAAAGCAAGGGCAAGAGATGCCCTGAGGCCCGGGGGGAGCGAGACGTCAAGCGCCTCCGATTTTTGGAAATTAATTTTAAAATTAGCCAAACGGGAGAACACCTCCAACTCCGACATCAGGACCGGAAGCGAGGCCGAAGGGTCGCGCAGAAAGAACAAAAGATCGTCTGCATAAGCCGCTATTTTCACATGTCTGCCCCCCATCTCAACACCTAATAAGGCAGGGTTAGCTCTGAGTGTCCGGAGAAGGGGCTCCAGAGTGAGGACAAAAATCAAGGGGGAGAGCGGACAGCCCTGGCGAGTGCCATTTCGGATCGGAAAAGGGGAGGACAAGAACCCATTGACTCTCGTGGAAGCGGAGGGGTCAGTATACAATGAGGAAATCCAAGTCTTCATAGAAGGGCCAAGGCCAATATGGTCCAGCACCGCGAAGAGGAAGGGCCAACCTACCCGGTCAAATGCCTTCTCCGCATCAGTGGAGAGAAGACATAGCGGGCGATTGCGGGAGCGGGCGAAATGAACAACATTAAGGACCTTAACAGTATTGTCTCTGGCCTCTCTAGAGGGGATAAAACCAACCTGGTCCGAATCCACTAGGTCAAGAAGGAGGGGAGCCAAGCGCGTGGCCAGGACCTTGGAAAAAACCTTTAGATCAACATTGAGGAGGGAGATGGGTCTATAGCTGGAGCACAAGGAGGGGTCCTTACCCTCCTTATGTATGACCGTGATGTGGGCCCTGGTCATGTCTGGGGGTAATGGCGCACCATCAGAAACCGCATTAATGGCACCCGTCAGGGGGCCCAAGAGCAAAGGCGCAAACTTTTTATAGTAAGCGGCGGGGAAGCCATCCGGGCCGGGGGCCTTACTAGGCTGCATAGAACCAAGGGCCTGCGCAACCTCCTCACCAGAAATAGGGGCTTCCAGGGACGCCAGCACTTCCTCCGAAAGACGAGGTAGACCCGATTCACGTATGTACCTATCAATCAACGGGAGGACCGGGGGACACGAAGGAACCTCGGAGTGGGGAGATAAATTATAGAGGCGCCGGTAGAAGTTAGCAAACTCCTCCGCGATGCGATTCGGATCCGTGAGGCGCGTACCCGAGGGCCCAGCGACGAGGGGGACAAAGTTACGCGAGCGTTGTTCCCGAAGGGAACGGGCTAACGTTCTGCTGCACTTGTTACCGTACTCATAAAAATGTCGGCGCCCCCTAGCTAAGAGGCGACGGGTGCGAACGTCGAGTCTCTCACGCAATTTCCTGCGGGCCAGAAGAAGAGCAGCGCGAACATCAGGCGCATGCGAGCGCTTATGAGACTGCTCCAGAGAGACCACATCGGCTATCAGAGCAGCAAGATCCCTAGACCTCTCCTTTTTCAAGCGAGAACCATGTTGGACCAACACCCCTCTGATAACACATTTATGAGCCGCCCAAAGCATAACAGGGGAGGTGTCAGGTGTGTTATTCTCCTTGAAATAGAGTTCCAGAGCAGAAGTGACTGCCAGGGAAGTCGGGACATCCTGCAGAAGCGACTCATTGAGGCGCCACTGCCAAGATCTAGGCCTCCTCAAGGGGGACGACAATTCAACATGGACCATCGCGTGATCAGAGAAAGTGATAGGGTCGATCACGGAACCCCGAAGCAATGGGACATCCGAATGACGGACGAAAAAATAGTCCAATCTCGAGTAGACATCTCGGGGGTGCGAATAAAATGAGTAGTCCCTACCATCCGGATGGATCGTGCGCCAAGCATCAATCAGTTGATGAGAATGAAGAAGCTTACGGACCCGGCATAAGGCACGAGAAGACATGTACGACACACCACGAGAGACATCCAGGGCGGGGTCTAAAGCTAGATTGAAATCTCCTCCAACCAAAAGGGTCCCTTCAGCAAAATCGGAAAGCCTATCCAAGATGCGCTCCAGGGAACCAATCTGATCCGAGTTGGGAAGGTAAAGATTAGCGAAGGTAAACAAGGTTCCCGCCAGCTCCCCCTTAACAAACAGGAACCTACCCGAAGTGTCTGAAAGAGCTGCTCGATACTTCCAAGCCACCGAACGCCCCACTAAAATGCTAACTCCCCTAGACTTGGATTCCGAAAAGCAGCTATGGTATACGTCAGGGTATCTGAAAGAGGAGAGAGAGGGGACAGAACCCTCCCTGAAGTGTGTTTCCTGCACGAAAGCCACAGCCGTTCTCTTACTCCAAAGCAATCGCAAAAGGGAGGACCTCTTTTCAGGAGCATTAAGCCCATTCACATTAATGGAGGAGAAGGTTAAAGAATCCATGGCAGGGGGCCCGGGACCGCCCCCAGGAGGAAGGGAGAGGAAGGAAGGCGAGGGAGGGAGCAGATGAGGGAGGAGGGGACCAGGGAGGAGGGGTGGGAGGAATGGGCAGGGGGAGGGGGAAAGGGAGGAAGAACTGGGAGAGACAAGGGAAAAAAGCAGACAGACAAACAGAAACAAGAGGACAAAAAAGCAAACAACTGCTAAGACCGAGCTTAGCTAATCCAAGCTCGGGAAAACACCAATCGGTGGGAAAAAACCCACTAGAGCAGGTCTCAGGGGCACGCCGCAGAGTGCACCCAGAGAGCCGCTAAACCTAACTAGATGGGGGAGAGGTAACTCAAAACACAGAGCCACCCATTCCCACATCGGCAACACGGCAACAATTGAGAAAACAACGGGGGTCGCAATGGAAAGCCAGCTGAAGAGGCCAGCCACAATTGCGGAGAACAAACAGCCCACCCCCCGGCCAATCCTGGCGCCCCGTGGAAAGGGCAAACACAATAAGGGTTCCCAAAACAGGTCACCGTACAACGAAGCCTCAACAGGCAGAGACCACGGCGTAGGGAAAGCATACATGGAGCAACCCTGGTCGGCCGGGGGGCAAGAAGGAAGGCAGGCAAAACAGCGTACAGCTAGGGGGAAGGGGGGGACAGGAATCCACCCCTTGCACCCCCAGGGCGCAAAACCGGACATAGGGAGCAAATAACAGGGTAGACATAGAGACACTAACGAAAAAATACAAAAGAGCATAAAACAATAGAAGTTAGGCGGCCTCGGAGGGCCCAGCACAGTCTAGACCATCGGCTCAGATGAAACGTTCTCCAGGGGGGCCCCCAAGGGGTCCCTCCCACGGCGTCCCTGACGGGGCAGTGGGGGTGAGGAAGAGCCAGCAGCAGATGAAGGGGGCGGAAGAGGGAACTCCAGCCAGTCCGGCAAAGTTAAATCGGAGATGTCCAGAAAATGGGCGAGATCCTCCACCTGGTCAGGGGAATGCAAAGCAAAGTTAGCGCCATTTCGGCGGATCAGGAGATGAAAGGGGTGACCCCAGCGATAAGTAGCTCCAGAGTCCAGGATTTTACGAAGAGTAGGCTTCAGCAGGCGCCGCATCGCCAGAGTGCGGCGGGAAACATCAGGGAGTAAGGAAATAGAGCCATCCAGAAACGGAACCGGACCATGGCGCCATGCCGCCTGAAGAATGTCCTCTTTCTCTTTATAAAAATGCACCCGGCATAGGACATCCCGAGGGTCAGAGGAGGAGGTTCTTTTAGGTCCAAGCACCCGGTGGATCCTATCGATATTGATTTCTGTATCCATTGGTCGGGACAGAACGGTGTTGAAAACCGAAACTGCAATAGAGCGAAGCTCTTTGGAAGCGACAGCATCGGGGATGCCTCTCAGTTTAATGTTGTTCCGGCGACCCCGATTCTCCTGATCGTCTACTTGCAGGATAAGATGGCGATTAAACATGCGTTGAGCAGATAGAGAGTCCTCCACTGCAAGGAGACGTTGATCGATAGAATCCGTGCGTTGCTGTTGGGACGTGACAGAAGACGAAAGGGTGTGCAAGTCCGCCTTGAACCCCGACAGAATCTTGTCTTGTTTCTCCTCCACTCTGCGCACCATAGCCTCGATGTCTCGTTTAGTAGGCATAGCACGAAGCAATTCCAAGACATCCGATAACTTAGGGCGTTTAGGTCGTCCCTGAGACAGGGAGGCATGTGAGGAAGAGCCAGAGGAATCAGAGTCCACAGGGGCCCGGAGGGCTGCCGGAGTAGAAGAAAAATCCATATCACAATCCGGGGGTCGCTGAGGCCTTTGGGGGTCAGCCCAGGAGGATAGGGAGGATTGCAGAGTTAGGGAGACAGACCCAGGAGGGGTCCCAGGAGGGAGAACTGCAGGCAGAGTGGAGGAGGCCTGGGGGGCCAAAACCTGGGCCACCTGGGCCAGTGGATCATCTGGGTCATGAGCCAAAACTGAGGAAAGGGCCCGGGGGGGAGGCAGTCCAGCAGAGTCCAGAGGGAGAGGGGAGCCATGATCCTGAGGCATACCACTGCACTGGGACACAGGGTCAGCGTGGAGTGTCCAGGGACAGCCAGGGCCAGGCACAGTGGAGAGTGATTGGGGGAGGGGGGCCGCCATGCGGTCAGGGCAGACAGTCTCAGGAGCCAGGCCTACCTTGTCAGCAGCAGCCCCAGGAGTCCCCATGCCAGGGGAGAGCCGAGTAGAGGCAGGAGAGGAGCCGGACAGGTCCGGAGCTGGAGCCGACACTGACAGACGGAGCGAGGAGGGAGCCGGAACTTCAGGCTGCAGGTCGGAGGCGCGCGCTGTCGCCATTTTGGATGTCCCCGCCGGAGAGCTGGAGGAGGCCGCTGCGAGAAGAAACCTCGCTATCGGGGGTTCCAAGCGGGCCGGAGTGGAGGTCTTTCGGCCCACCCGTCGGACCATCGTGAGGCAAGAGGCAGAGAAGCGGTAGGACCGGTGGAGAGAGGTAAGTTGCCGACGGGGTCCGGGAGCTCAGGGAGACCACGTCTTTACAGCGCCCTTTTTCCAATTTTTTTTCAATGCCCCCGGTGTCGTAGTTCCTGTCCCACCTCCCCTGCGCTGTTATTGGTGCAAAAAAGGCGCCAGGGAAGGTGGGAGGGGAATCGAATTTTGGCGCACTTTACCACGTGGTGTTCGATTCGATTCGAACATGGCGAACACCCTGATATCCGATCGAACATGTGTTCGATAGAACACTGTTCGCTCATCTCTAGTAATGATCTTACATGATCTTGTTAATATGAATAATCAGTGAAATGATTATTAACAATAGATACATAAAAGAATAAATAATACATATATAATGGTTTACACTAAACAGAATAATCAGTAGAATGACTATTCACAATAAATACATATATAAATAAACTAGCTGGTACCCGCGACTTCGTCTGTGGTGATTGTAGAAGTGAGTATATACAGGCGCGGGTAAGGTTTTCGTACTGTCTATAAGGGATGGGATATGAAATGTAACTTTGTATCTTGTTTTTGCTGTAATTCTGAGAATACATGAGACTTTTGTGTTGAATGTAATTTGTATTTCAGCTGCTATACGGTGTTCTGAGAAACTGTACATAGTGTCTTTGGGACAGAGGTATTTCAAGTGAATATACTTCAATATACGACATTATATGATTTGTTATTTTCCGCCAGTACATGTAAGTTTTGGGCACAGGACACTCTTGAGCAAGCCACATAAAGTTGTCCATGTGAGAAGCATGGTGTGGCCAAATGTATTCCTGCTACTTTCAGCGTTTGTCCTTGGGATTTATTAATGGTCATTGTAAAAGCCAACTTAAGGGGAAATTGTAGTCATTTGAATTGTAATGTGAAATGATTTGGTATAATTGGAATGCGTGGGGTTAACACACTGTCACCTTTAGCTGCTCCTGTAAGAATAGTGGCTTCAATGATATTTGTTCCTAGTAGTGTGACACGTAGCCTCGTGCCATTACACAATCGGGGTGTATCGAGATTACGCATGAGTAGGACAGGGACTCCAATCTTGAGTTCTAGTTTATGTGAAGGTACGCCGGGTAATTCTAAGGTGGGCAGTAAGGCAAATTGGTGACATTATTATCAAGCATTACATGTTTGTGGTGTGTTGAAACGGTACATGGGTGACTGTGGCTCATAAAACCGCAGCAAAATTTGCAACCAAAACGCTGTGTTAACACAACGTGGTGCTTCAGCCTTAGGCCTCCTGCACACAAATGGCACGGATATGGTTTTCACTGACCTATAGATTAAAAATAAATTGACAGGGCTGCAAATATGGACAGGTGTAGGAAAGGTATAGGACAAATATAGGACCTGCTCTATATTTTACAGCTCAATTTGTCCCGGACACACAGCCGCAAAAACAGGATCTATGTGTATGGGCCCATTGAAATTTACAGGACCATAGTGTTATCCACAATTGTAGATAAAAGTCTGGCCCTGTGCATGACATTTTAGTAACTCCATGTGCCTCTTATTAATAGCAATTAACCCCATCATGTCCCTCACATTAACCCATGTGTAAGAGTTACTGATATGTGAGAGACTTGGAGGTAATAATTAAATATCTTCATTATTGAGGTCTTTTATTAGTACCTCCATATGTTTCACATATTAGTAACCTTTATATGAGGAACACAGGGGTTAATATGAGGGACATGATGGGGTTAATTCCTGTGAATGTGAGGCACATGGAGTTACTAACACTAAACTAATAACCCCAAATGCCTGACATTAATGAGAATAGGAACTAAAGGAAGGGACCTGTGTGTTTCTTACTTTCACTTTGCTAGCAGCTTCCTCTCCTCCTCGGGGAACGTTTGCAGGATGCAGACGGCAGGAGCTATCACTATAGCAGGCAGAGACCTGAGCGATTAAGCTCCACCCCCTGGGTTTCCTGCACCCCTCTCATTGGAGGGCAGTGAGAGAAGGGGAGTGTCCTTATGCCTCAGCTCTAGCAGAGCACTGAAGGGACGCTCGGACTTCATTTAACTTTTGCAGGTCCTGTGCTGCTGGCGTGCCAGTGAAATATGGCAGGAGTGCCACTCTTGGCACGTGTGCCAGGGGTTGCTGACCTCTGCTGTAGAGGGTAATATGAATTTTGTGGCTTGCTATGGTGTGAGATTGCAGAGATAGTGATGTGAGTTTGGGTTTTGTGGGGGTCCTGGGAAAAACGTATGTGCGCTATTGTGACGAAAAGTAGCCTATTGCGCAATCGAGTGTAGTGACTATGTTTGTGGAAAATTTCAGCCAAATCGGTGGAGCGGGTTTTGCGTGATTGAGGAACAAACATCCAAACACACAAACCCACAAACATCCAAACTCACAAACTTTCACCTTTATAATATTAATAGGATACATACATAATAGTTTTAACTACAAACAGAAATGGATACCTTCATTACAAAATACATAATACACGATTAAATCCATAATTACATATCTATAATATAAAAAAACTAAAGAAATAAATAATAATAAAAATAATAAATAGCAATAAATATATAAACAGGTTGCAGGTTGGAGAAAAATGACTCAAAGTCTACAGTAATATTTTAGTGGACATATGTGTCTAGTTCCCAACTATTATTGGATAGGGTAATGGTTACAATATGATGTGATTAAAAATGAAAATGTCTAACGAGATATATCTTCAAGGGCTTCATTCAATCTTTCTGGATATAAGGTGTTCAATTTATATATCCAGAACATTTATTTTCTTCTCAATGTTTCAAATCTATTGTCACTATTTACTGGGATTTGTTCTAGCGGGGTCATGGAATAACCAGTAAAACTGCAATTGTATTTTAATTTGGCGTGTCTAGACACACTTTGTTTTTCAAAACCGTTTTGTACGTTTGACCTATGTTTCTTTATTCTGTCACGCAGAGACATGGTTGTCCGCCCTACGTATTGCATTCCGCAAGGGCATGTCAACACATAGATCACATAGGTTGAAGAGCAGTCAAGTCTAGATTTAATTTGAAACATTTTGTTTGTAGTTGTGCTCTTTATGGTGTTCTTATTATGTGTCATATTCAGACAGCATTTACACCTTATATGTCCACACTTAAAGCTTCCAGTAATTTTTCTGATACCTGGGGTTTTATTTTTCTGTGTGCTTGATTGTTTCAGTCTACTGGGTGCAACAATATTTTTCAATGTGCATGCCCTCCTAAATGTTATTGCTGGTTTTTTGGGGAGTGTTTTCTTTAAATGTTGATCGTTTAGTAGAATGTGCCAGTGTTTTTCCATGATCTTTCGGATGGAACGATGGGCCATATTGAACGTAGTAATAAAGTTGTATTTGAAATTGTTGGAATCTTATTCGTCTTGGGCACCAGGCACTCTTTCTGGGTTAGTTCTCCTGCCTTCAATTTAGCTTCCCTAATGATTGAGTGAGGATATTCTTTTTCTTTAAATCTTTTTACTATTGTTTGGCTCTGGGCTTGATAGTCTGATTCATTAGTGCAGTTACGTCGTAATCTTTTGAACTGTCCAAATGGGACGTTATTTTTCCACTTATGATAATGTGAACTTTAATAATTCAGTAGACTATTACTGTCTACTTCTTTAACCCCTTCCCGCCGATGGCATTTTTTGATTTTCGTTTTTGACTCCCCTCCTTCTAAACCCCATAACTTTTTTATTTCTCCGCTCCCAGAGCCATATGAGGTCTTAATTTTTGCGGGACAAATTTTTCTTCATGATGCTACCATTAATTATTCTGTATAATGTACTGGGAAGCAGGAAAAAAATTCAGAATGGGGTGGATTTGAAGAAAAAATGCATTTCTGCGACTTTCTTACGGGCTTTGGTTTTATATTCTGTGTTTCGGTACGGTTCCAGGGATACCAAATTTATATGGTTTTATTTACATTTTGACCCCTTAAAAAAAAATCCAAAACTGTGTTAAAAATTTTTTTTTCTAAAATCCGGACGGCCGTAACTTTTTTATACGTAAGTGTACGGGGATGCATAGGGCGTCTTTTTTTTCGGGGCCGGGTGTACTTTTTAGTTCTACCATTTTCGGGAAATGTTATTGCTTTGATCACTTTTTATTCAAATTTTTAGCAGAATCAAAACAGTGAAAAAACGGCGGTTTGGCACTTTTGACTATTTTTCCCGCTACGGCGTTTACCGAAAAGGAAAAATATTTTTATAGATTTTTAGAGCGGGCGATTTCGGACGCGGGGATACCTAACATGTATATGTTTCACAGTTTTTAACTACTTTTATATGTGTTCTAGGGAAAGGGGGGTGATTTGAACTTTTAATACTTTTTATATTTTTTTATATATTTTTTTACTTTTTTTAAAAATTTTTTTTGCATTTATTAGACCCCTAGGGGTGTTGAACCCCAGGGGGTCTGATCACTAATCCAATGCATTACAATGCTAATGCATTGCAAAAAATCATCCTCTCTTTTGCAGGCTGCCTAGACCAGCCTGCAAAAGAGACAATTTGCAGACAAGCCTGGGAGCCTTGTACAGGCTCCCGGCTGTCATGGCAACATGACGTCGGCCCTGGAGCATGCTCCAGGAGCCGGCGATCCCGGGCAAAATGGCGGCGCCCATGCGCCGCCGGGAAAATGGCGCCTCCGGCGCCTTTGACTGCGGCGCCGGAGGGGTTAATGCCTCCGATCGGTCTGGGGACCGATCGGAGGCATTAGAGCCGGTTGTCTACTGCTTAAAGCAGTAGACACCTGGCGGCTATGGCGGCCGCCCGGCTCCCGGGCGGTCGCCATAGTTACAGACCTGACATGCGCCGTACTATTACGGCGCATGTCGGGAAGGGGTTAAATAAAGTTTTGGTTTGGATACCTTCTTTTCCCATTAATACCAAGTCTAAGTATTCAATTTCTGATTTATGAATCTTTCCTGTTAATTTGATCCCCCACTCATTTTAATTTAGATAGGTGGTAAAATCGTGAAATGATTCGACCGAACCTTCCCAGATGAAAATTAAATCATCGATATACCTTTTATATAGTTTGATATTATTTGTCCAGAAGTGGTCATTTAATATATACAAATCTTCATAGCGACCCATAAAGAGGTTGGCAAAAGATGGTGCAAATTTTGTACCCATAGCTGTACCTTTTGTTTGGATGTACGTTTTGTGTTCAAAGGTAAATACATTGTGGGTTAATATGAAGTTAATTCCTTCTAGTATAAATTCTTTTTGGTTGGTTGGCATGGAGTTGTCTGTTATTAAGCAGCTCTGAACGGCTTCTATGCTTTTATCATGCGCAATATTGCTGTAAAGGGCTGTGACATCTAAAGTTGCCCAATGAAAGTTTTTCTCCCATTTTACTGGCAAGATTTCACTTAGTAGACTTACAGAATCTTTCAAATATGATGGTAGGGTGGTAACAAAGTTCTGAAGCTGCAAATCAATGTAATGTGATAAATTCCTCATCACCGAGTTAAGTCCTGAAATGATTGGGCGTCCAGGGGGGTTTATTGGATCCTTATGGATTTTTGGCAGGTGATAGTACAGAGCTTTTCATTTTTGGTTAAGACTCCTTTATTGAAAGCCCTGAGTATGAGTTTAGTATAGTCTAGAAGATGTTCTGTTGTAGGATCTTGTGTAATTTCCCTATAATAATTCCTATCAGAAAGGATTCTTGTAGCTTCATATACAGTATATATAAGCTTCCCGGTTCTGAATGACTATACCACTCCCCCTTTATCTGCACTTCTAATAACAATCGAGGTATTGTTCTTAAGGGTGTTCAATGCTTTTCTTTCTAATGTAATAAGATTAGCTGGGACATCTCTTTGGTTATTTAATTGTCTGAATTCTGAGGATACTAGAGAGTAGAACGTTTCTATATTGGGTCCTTTATGGTGGAGTGGATAAAAGTTTGATTTGGGTTTTAGGTGAGTAGTAACGGGATCAACAGGGTCTTGTTCTAATGTTTTCCCGAGTGAAGAATTAGGAGGACTAAATGATGGTGCTAGTGTTAAAGTTGATGAGCCTGGCTGGGGGGCTTGGGTGGATGGATGGGGAGGAGAAACTAATGAAGCCAATGGTAATACTTATGTAGTTTGGCTCCCCTGACGGTTTTCTGTGATCGAGAAGTGTCTAGTCAACGTGAGTTTCCTCACAAATTTGTTCAAATTGATAAATAAATCAAGATCGTCTATTTTTTGTGTGGGACAGAAGGAGAGGCCCTTCTTTAATAAGTTGATTTCTGCCTGGTTTAGCTGGTAATCTGATAGATTAAATATCCCTAAATTTGTTATATCTTGTTCCTTTTTGGGCTTGGGCTGGTTAGGTCTAAGGCTTGGATTAGCCTTCCTTCCTCCTCCTCTACATCCTCTCTTTTTCTTCCTTTTGAGGGGGTCGATAAGCTGTTTATGATATTTCTCTTCGTCCCTAACGGAGTGTAAAAATCTGAGATCCGGATTATTCTCGTATGTAGGGGGGCTTCTTGAACATGATAGGTACGGGGGGAGGGAGTATGGGGGGGTTAAGGTATGAGGGAGGGCTAAAAAATGCTCCTTTTTTGGTTGTGTTGGTTCCTCTAATGCTCTCATAATTTGTGATTCCGTTAGAGTGTTCCATACAAGAAATCTTTGAATTCGCGGTTGGGGGAATTCAGCTCTACTGCAGTTGGACTAGTTAAGACCGAGATGGATGGGCTCTCTGTCTTGTTCTTATTGGTTAATAAATTGTGGTTTTGGAGGGGAGGTGTGATATTCGAGAAGGTTGTTGGAGGAAAATGGAGCTTCTTAGAAACAGCTTCCAATTCCAATGATATACTTGGTCCCTGTTCTGTAGTGATTATTTTTAATTCTGCAGGTGCCGGAGGCTTCTCTATGGACATTGAGATCTGGGAGTTAAATTTGGGGAGAGGGAGGGGTATAGTTCTTTTTGGGGTCTCATTAGAGATTAATTGATGTACTTGTGATGAAGGTCCTCTCTGTTCTTTTTCTTCATTTGGGTCGCTTTTTCCAGGTAGTGTTCTAGATCTGGGTGCCAGATTACTAGGTTTATTTTTGGTACCTGTTTTTAAGATTATTTTAGGTCGTGTTGTTAGATTTTCTTGATTACCTTTATTTGGCTGTGGGGCTGGATTCTTTACAGATATTTCCATATTTGTGTCACTGGATCGCAAACGCGATTGGCGTATCGCTTGCCTATGTAAAGGGGTAAAAGTGCTAAAGTTGGTATTGAGTTTAGGTTTCCTGGTGTTATTTGGTTCCCTGATTCTGGATATGTTACCTGGTGGGTTCTTTTTATTAAGTACCCAAAATTTTACATTGCCCATAGCAAAGTCACGTCTGTCTCTATTTAATTTGTGGCTCTTGGCCTCTAAGATGTTTCTTTCTACCTCCAAACTTCTGGAGCATAGAACTCTACTCATTTTAGCAAACATTGGGTGGAATTGGTATTTCTCTATTTCTATTCGTGCAGAATTAATCTGGGTATTTAGCTGATTGGCTAATTTTAGTCGTTTGTGTGACAATCGCTCAATCAGACCCATCGTGCATTTATGTAGATAGGAGTCCCATTCTGCTGAAAATTCAACATCATTCGGAAAGGGTGAGGGATTTTAAACCTCAAATCCCTTGGTGCTATATTTTCATTTAGGCATACCAATAGGAACTTGTGGTCAAGGCTGTGCCTGGATTTCTCTGTAAGTAGGTTTTCCAGTTCCCAGAAAAGGCCATCAAGCTCCTCTCTCGATATATTGGGTACATCTGTTGTAATATTTGGTTCATTAGTGACCTGTTCAACTCTGTCCTCCGAAAAGGCTGGTACAGGTCTTGTATAATTTTCAATAAGATCCTCACGTTTAAGAGATCTCTGGTGAATAAAACCCATATTTTAGACACAAGATTTGATGCTACAAGGTACCTATGTGGACGTCTTTAGGAGGAGGTCAAGGACCTAGCTCCCTCTTATCCACTGACACACAAGGCCTCCTGGTCAGGTGAGACCGTGAATGTAATCAAATATCCAATATATTCCTTCCCATCCATTGGTCTTCATTTCCTGGTTTGTCTCTCCCTGAAGGGGTGTCGGATGGTTCGACTGCTGCTGTAATCTCCAGTGCTACAAGTCTCCAAGCTGCCAACCGCTTTTTGTGACCACAGAAAGCGGCAGTATATATTTGCTCGGTACCTTTATTGCTGTTTTTCAATAACATTAAAAGTATCCTTATATCTACTCACAACATCCTACCTGAAAGAGGACTGAAGAGTCCACAAGAGCGACTGAGCATAAGAGAAACGAAACAGACTAAAGAGGCTTATTTATTTATTATGCTTACTTATATAGCGCCATCATATTCCACGGTGCTTTACAGACATTGACAGTCTGGAGGAGTGTTTAAACTAGGTACTGGGGGGGAGGGTAACAGATGTAGAGGGCAAGATAGTGTAGAAATGGAAAGAGGGCTAGAGACTGTAACTGGGGGTGGGGTTAGAGCAGTCAGTAGGCAGAGGAAGAGTAGGGAAGATAAATCTATGAAATGTATGTATACAAATGCCCGAAGCCTCACTAACAAGATGGAGGAACTAGAAGTGATGATGTTGGAAGAAAATTATGACATGGTGGGGGTAAGTGAGACATGGCTGGACTCTAGCTATGACTGGGCTGTAAATATACAAGGGTACAGCATGTTTAGAAAGGAGCGTACAAATAAGAAAGGGGGAGGGGTTTGCTTATACATAAAACCAGGCCTTAAAGGGGTATTCCCACATCGCATACTCACCAGTATTCACTGCTATAAAATCTTCTTTCTTCCTGGTTTCTTGCATCATTTGGTAGGCGGGGTTTCACGTGCAACCTGCCGTTTAGCTCCGCCCCCAAATTAGCGTGTAGCTCTGCCCGCCCACATTGAACTATGAAGTACAGGCAGCAGCAACTCCATTCTGTGTTACATACAGAGACTGCCTGTCTCTGCCATAATGAACACAATTGAATTAGCTAGCATGATAACTGGGAGAACAGAAGAAATGAAAGCAGCTCCTCTCCCCTATCTGATAGCAGGGAGCTAGGTCATGTGGTGTAGACACAGGAATAGCTAGATACACAGGCTGACTCCCGTGCACTTAGCCCCTCCCCCTGAGAGCAGCAGATACATCACTTGACTCATGAGCAGCTAAGTCAGGGCTGTGTCCACAATGAATTGAATAAAGTAAGATAGTGGACAAACAAAGCAGTTTTGCTGAAGCAGTGTATTTAGGAAAAGTCTTACATCCACATTAACAAGCAGTATAGATAGGATCCTTGTGATGGGACAACCCCTTTAAGCCAGTCCTGCGTGAGGACATCTGGGAGGAAAATGAATATGTGGAGTCCTTATGGGTGGAAATTACGGGAGGAACAAAAAATAATAAAATACTGATAGGGGATTGTTATAAATCTCCAAATATAACGGAAGAAGCTGAAAATATACTAATAAAACAAATAGATGAGGCCTCAAAGCATAATAAAGTCATTATTATGGGGGATTTCAACTACCCTTATATCAACTGGGAGGCAGAAACCTGCAGGTCCAACAAAGGGAACAGGTTCTTGTCAGTAATAAAAGACAATTACCAATCGCAACTAGTGCAGGACCCAACAAGAGGCGAGGCACTTTTAGACCTAATTTTAACAAATGAACCTGACACACTGTCAAAAGTGGAGGTTGGGGGACATCTGGGTAATAGTGACCATAACATAATAAGTTTTCTTGTACACATTAAGAAGATGTTCATTAGAGGGGGTACAAAAACACTAAACTTCAGGAAGGCCAATTTTATCCAGCTGAGGGAGGAGCTTAGCAGCATAAACTGGGACAATGTCCTCAACGTGACAGGAACACAAACTAAATGGGACATCTTCAAAAATATACTAAATAAGAGCACTAGAAAACACATACCCTATAGGAATAAGCGGGCCAGAAATCATAGAAAACCAATATGGCTAACTAACACAGTACAGAATGCAATGAGGGATAAAAAGGAAGCATTTAAAGTACTAAAACAAGAGAGTAGCGACACAGCATTAAAAAACTATAAGGAGAAAAATAAATTGTGCAAAAGACAATTAAAAGAGGCGATGATTAAGGCGGAGAGAAAAATTGCCAACAAAAGTAAAAGTAATCCAAAATTATTCTTCAATTACATAAATAATAAGAGAATAAAAACTGACAATGTGAGCACTCTCAAAAATAATCTGGGTGTAATGGTGGAGGAGGATGAGTAAAAAGCACAAGTATTAAATGCCTTCTTCTCTACAGTGTTTACACAAGAAAATCCTTTGGCTAGCAACAAGATTAGGGGGAATGTTAACTCTCAATTAAATGTCACCTGCTTAACCCAGGAAAAAGTACGGCGCCGCCTGCAAAACACTAAAATAGAGAAATCGCCAGGTCCAGATGGAATACACCCCCGAGTTCTGAGGGAATTAAGCACGGTCATAGATAGACCCTTGTATCTAATATTTAAGGATTCAGTAATGACTGGGTCTGTTCCACAGGATTGGCAAATAGCAAATGTGGTGCTAATTTTCAAAAAGGGGTGTAAAAGTGAACCTGGAAACTATAGGCCAGTAAGTTTAACTTCTGTGGTAGGAAAGATATTTGAGGGCTTTCTAAGAGATGCTATCCTGGAGTATCTCAATGTAAATAATCTTATAACACCCAATCAGCATGGGTTTATGAGGAATCGGTCCTGTCAGACTAATCTGATCAGCTTCTATGAGGAGGTCAGTTCAAGGCTGGACATGGGTAATGCAGTAGACGTGGTGCATCTGGACATGGGTAATGCAGTAGACGTGGTGCATCTGGACATGGGTAATGCAGTAGACGTCGTGTACCTGGACTTTTCAAAGGCTTTTGATACTGTTCAACATAAACGGTTGGTATGCAAAATGATAAAACTCTGACTATGGTCATGTGATTTACGGTCCATGGTCATGTGATGAGCACACAGGTGCTGCTCGTTATAGTCACAGTACAATAATCAGACATCTGCCTGGTAATCAGCTGTGCACCAGAGAGGTAGTGGCCAGACTTCTGAAATGTTCTTCTCATGGGGGAGAAAGCTCTTTAAATAAGTGGATAGAGGAAGGTTACACAATAGAATTTCCCTTCTCCCCCCCCCCCCTCAAGATATTGGTGATTGCAGCTCAGTCCCGGTCTCTTCTTCAACTCCACATTAACTTAACATGTCAGACCTTACAGCCGTTAGGTTGGATAGTAAACCTATAGAAATTCAATTATTCCTTCTCACAAAAAAAATATTTTTAGAAGTTCTTGTAGACTCCCGATTACAAAAACCAAACTCTGTGGGTGGAAAAAATATCTTTAATACAGAAAAATGGGTCTCTCTGATGGCTATGTCGATTCTAGGAACAATGAAATTGTGCATCCAATCAGTTCCCTGCTCTTAAAAGTCTCCCCTGTACCCTAGAGAAAAGGATCTGGAATAAGGAGTAGCATGGCATCCTTGCCCAGTAATTCTGATTACCAAAGACTCCCGCAAAAGGGCTGTGGGGGCTGTAGTATGCTAAGAGTTCTTTGAGGGAACCTGGTCTCCAGACCTGAGGGGCACACTCTTTCTGAATTTTCTGAAGCTCAAAGAGTAGTTCTGGAGGCTTTGAAGAGTGCAGCATCTCTAATAAAAGGGTCTTATGTAAGAACTTTTTCAGACAATAGCACTACCTTGGCACACGTGAATCACCAAAGAGGCATAAAAGGGAAGTATTTATTGATTCTATCAGCACAAATATTCAGCTAAGCAGAAAAGAATACGACCTCCCCTTCAGTGCTTCATCTCAGAACACGGTCAGATTTTCTAAGCAGTACATTAAAAAGTGCAGGTAGCAGCACTTGGTAACAATTTTGATCAAGATCTTGTAAACCACCGCTAGGTTCTGAGATTTTATTTCAGCAGCTAGCAGACTAGGTTCTTGCAAAATCCCTAGGGTACCATCTTGATGATCGTAATATTGTCCTAAAAGCACTATGCTAACTATACAGCCCTTTGAACCAACCAAGAGGAAATGTGATGTATCAGATTTTTTAAGGATATGTTTGTTTTTTTTTGCAGCATTTACCTTGTACAGATACAGATGAATCAATACCAAATAATATTCACTTTTTTTCTTGGGAATGTCAGTGCTAAGAAGTTTAGTTGTGTTGTTTTCTTAATTTTGTTGTAAATTCATTACAATATGTTATTTTAATATCTAAAATTATTACTACTTAGCTCCAGGGTGGGACTTGAACACTAGGAGGAGCAATCACTAGTATAATACACTACTATACTTCTGTTCCATACAATCCATATTATGTGATGCAATAGACACAGTTATAGGAGACTCTACCATGAAGTCCCAGGATGGTAAAAAACAAGTAAAAAACCCAACCTACACACACATCCATCACCATTCATAGATAGTAACAATAGTAACACAGATGTTGTACTTGGATCATCACATTTCAATATGACGTAAATGAGTAAATGTTATTGTCAGAACCTGGGAGCAAGGAAAGGATTTGTGCTTTAGGCGATCTCCACAGACAGCACATGGTCCTATTTAGATTTCAAATGTGTGTGTGTGTGTGTGTGTGCGCGCGCGTGTCCAATTTTTGACATGGAGCGCTGGAAAAAAAAACGTTCTATTTTGGTCCCTTTTGTGCACCAATCACAGCTCACGGTTTTCATTTGTGTGCGATCAATTTTCCCATAACATTAAAAACTATGGCATTTAGATAAAGAAAACGGTTGAACACCTTATACACAGAACACATCAATTAACTCAAAAGGACCATGTGCTGCGTATGGAGAACATAGACAGTACATGTCTGTAAAAAACAAAACACACAACAGAAATGTGAATAAGTTCTTACTGTCCGACACCAAGCCAGTCCTTTGCAGAGATTCTACTCTAATAGATTAGGCCTATTCAGGGTCCACTCCTGAAATCCAATCGACCAGTAGAGTATGTCTGGACAACCCCATTAAGCATAATTTTATGTTTTGAAGAAACAAACACAATAAAATCATAACATGACTTTTATTTTCTACAGGCAGAATAGTCTGCATTAATGCTAAACAGTACACTGTTCTGAAAAATACTAAAATACTTAAAAAACTATACATTATGTAAACAAAACATAAATAAGACAATGTCCTTTATACATAATATTTAGTAAAGAATGTTAAGGGCAAGGAATATGTACAATTTTACAATTTAGCCTAAAACCTTCTGAATACATAAATATCCATGCCCCCCCCCTCCCAAAAAAATTATTTTTTTTTTACAAATGTAGAAAGACAAATACTGCTCTAGATAAACTGCTAAAATATTCAAATAGAAGTGCAAATAGCTAGACTATCAATTGCAAACTATACTGGCTGATCAAAAGTGAATCCCCTTTTACTTCAAGCAGATTCCATACTAATGTGAACCTAAAAAAAAAAGGAAATAAAAACCGGAAAGTCAACTATGTAAACCATACTCATTGACGAACATGTGGAACAAGTATTATCAGTTCAGCATGAAGTAAGTGCCACAAAAGCTACCTTTTTATCACATTTATTCTTATTTAGGATGCTACAGTGTGCTGATTTTCTGATGTTTTAGACTGATAAACAAAACGGGTATCATCTGCCATGTTGTGTTCTGAAACAACTGAAGCAGGTGATGGATTGGTAGGATAGTTGCCCCTACCTAAAATAACTTCTTTGACTGGTATACTTTTAGGTAACTGCATTAGTTTACTTGTTTGCAGATAGCTGCCCTGTGGTATGCATGGAACAATACGAGGCTGAGGTACAGAAGCCAACGCAGGACATGTTGAAATCCCTTCAATTGAAGACACAGGACATGGAGACCCAAGTTTAGATGTCGTATTTACAAACGGAGTTATATTCTGTACAGAGGGTAACATTTTAGTAGTGGCAACAGAATAGGCAGTCTTCAAGGGTTGCCCTGAACTCTGTACTGGTGCCAAGTTTTGCTTTAAAGAATGCTGTTGCACTGTGGTGTTACTCAGGAGAGTACTAGGACATGTTTGCCCACTACTGCCAAGTAAAGAAAGTCCTTGTTTAGTATTTGTTGATAGCAGTAGAACATGACTTCCTGCCCCAAGTCCTTGAGGAGGGACAATTAATCGCGTACCATTAATGGTAATCTGAGTTCCAGGTGCTAAAGGTGTGCTAGTATTAATGACCAGTTTCTGATGGGTACAAGGGTCATTTATCTGTGGATTTAATTGGGTAACAGTAGTGGATGAAAATGGCGGTAGACTTTGATAAGGAGAGTTCACAGAATTGGTTTTACATAAAGCGGGTATTAAAGGAGAGGTCACTGCCACCTGTGTCATGGGGGCATTTGTTGAGAGCATTTTAGGAAACCTTTCTGAGACATGTTGAGTTTTTTCCAGAAGTTCTTTATTTACTGGTTGACATGCCCCTGCCATAGAAGTTTTTGAATGTGAGCTTTCTCCAAGAGAAGTGGTTGTTACAGGTATTTGCAAAGAAGATAATTTAGCTTTTGCAGGTCCAGTCATCTGTGTAGGGGACAGCATAACTGATGATGAAAGATGCCCAGTTTTCACAGTTGATAAAGCTACAGTACTCCCTCCATTTGAAAAACACGCACTCTTTGAAAAAGGTGGCAAAGTCTTTAAAAGGTCACTACCACAAGACTGAACTGAGACTGGTTTCGCGGTTGCCATCACAGGACATGCCATAGGTGCCTTTGTTATAGGCACAGTATGTATAAGGTTTGAACTTGGAATTTGTCCATTTTGTCCTTTTAAGTCAAATTTCTCTACACTGGAAATGGCAAAGTCTTTATGGGAATTTGCATCTGCTTTGCCCAATGTTTTTTGTAAAATATTAAAAGGTAGAACATTTTTTGCACCGCTAGTGGAATTAACAATAGTCTGTCCGATAGTTAAACCAATCTTTACATCCTTAACTTGAGACACAATAGATGCAGAACTTGTTTTTATTGGTGAAGTCATAGTCGAAGGTATTAATATAATCTGAGGAGACTCCGTAGGCTTAACAAATGTTTTGCCAATAATAGTGGGAGCGGCAGGTTTTGAGGTTTGTAGTGCAACATTTATATTTGATGAACTAGTTGGAACTTGAGTGTTGATAAAAACTAACTTTTGAGGTGTCACTGCTGATGTTGTTAGCATACTTATTTTTGGAGGATTTGTGGATGGCAGGATAGAAGGGGGTGTAATAAGTACAACTTTATGAAGGGAAGATCCACTGAGTAAATCACCCTTTGGAGGGGTAGTGGTGTCCGGCTGAACAACAGAAATACTACACTCTCTTTGTTTTAGATGTGTATTCTTGTTAATAGTGCTAGCACTCTGTCCGCTACTACTGCAAGCAGGAATATTTCCGATATTAGTCGTATCCTGTGAAACAGTAGGCCTATTACCTGGATGAACAGTGGTGACATTAGAAGAATGCACGGACTTCTCTGCAGTGTTACATATCCTTGAAGTAGGATATTGAAGTGGTGTAGACTTAGTGTTTATTTCTGACTGATAGTTTCTACCACCAGAAATTGATGAAGTCTGCAGACCAGGAGATGAAATTATTGGAGAATAATTTGGAGGAGCAGATTTATTTCTTGAGACTAAGAATGACTGAAGGTGTGGGGTAACCGTAAAAATAGAATTTGAGACTGGACTAACTTGTTCTTGGCTTGGTTGTACTTTTACAAGCCCAGTATTACCACCCCTAGTCCTTACAAGAATTGACTGGGAGTCTCTAATACATACAGTTTTTAATTCCTGTTTTCCTTCAGATGTATCTGTTTGTGATGAATTTACTATGTGGCTAGCCATAACAGTTTTGCCAGTATTTGATGCGAGACCTCCAAAGTCAGAATAAATGGGTGTGCACATAACAGATGGCACCACTGATGCTGGTGAACTTGCTGTTAAGATGGGAGCACTGCTTTTACTAGTTTCATAAGATGATACTGTGGTACTACAAGCAAAGCTTGTTACTGATGGTTGGGAAACGACAACAGTTGAACACGTTGTGGAATGTACTGTAGTCTTGTTAAATGCTGTGACGGGCTGTGCGGTTTCCTCTGCATTAATATAACCTACAGACGAAATGGATGGTGAAACATTAGGCATAACAAATTTGCCACATATATCTGGCTGAGTGAGGTGGTTATCCTCTCTCAAAAGTTTTTCATCTTTGTGCTTAATGAATAGGTTTTTAGGCAGAAGCAGAACCTGTTGCATTAGTTTGTCTCCAGTTTTGGTATCCAATACAGGTTGTACCTGAATCTTCACAGAAGGGTTCTGTAAAACAGGGACACAGTGTCCATCTGGGAGCTTGTACATCATCTGTAATGGAGTTTTTAAAGAAGTCTGACCAGATAGTGCAGACTGCACTGGGACTACATCTTCAACATTTTGAGAAACAGATAAAGACTGTGCAACATGGCTTGTTAAGGTCACTTTGTTCCCCAAATTTTTTGCTAGTAATGCCTGAATTGGTTTGGTCCCTTTCAAAGTATCCAGTGGTGAAACACACATGGCATCTTCCCTTATTTCTGTAACATCTGGATCAATTTGTTGTTGGTCTTCTAAACATTTTACCTGTGCCCTGCCTTCTGAGGAAGAACTGGAGACTTCATGGGGGCTTAATTTATTTTTCTTTTGTGGAAAAACATCATTTTCTTCATTATCTGTAGAACTGCACTGTCTGTTCAGGCGCTTACAGCTTCTTCCTGGCAACTCTTTCAAACACGAGTCCTGCCTAGTTATCTTGCTTTTTCCACATACTCCCACCTCTAATTTTGCAAGTTTTTCTGCAAAATAAATAACAGATAGAAAAAAAAATCAGTAAATACAAGTCTATTTTTATACTGTTAAAGGGGTATTCTCATCTTAAGGATCCAATCTATATTGCTAGTTTGTGTAAATTCAAGAGATTTCCTAAATACATTGCTTTATCAATGCTGTTTTGTTTTCCTGCCATGTGAAGTTATTCCTCCAATTGTTCACAATTTGTTGGTAAAGCACCCAGTCATCTGATATCAGGTCGGATGACGTGACTTACTGCTCTCGGGGGAATGGGGAGCAGAGTTCTTAGAACATACTTTCAGAGCTGTTTATCTAAACCGCTGCCATCAGAACAGTCAGATCAGCTAGTTGCAGTTTGCTGACAGAGGCTTAGACAGTGATGTTATCTCTCTATGTAAAGACAAAGATAATATTGTGTTTACTGCAAGTCCATTGTCTGGGAGTGTACGATTGTTCTCTCTCACCCTGTGTAATGTAATATACCTTTACCATGCATACTTGATCTGTATTTATATTAGATTTTCTAGTAATCATAAATCATGGTAAAGGCAATGTCTATATCTACTGTGATATGATTTCAACGTCTTATGGTCCAGTGTGGGAGATGTTCTAAGCGCCACAAAATTGCCTCCCCTAATCTCTGTGCCAAAGTCTTGGTTTCAATGTTTAATGGTCCCAGTATGATTGACATTCTGTCTAAGGCCTGGTTCACATCTGCACTGGTAATCTGTTTGGGGGAGTCTGCATGGGAACCCGGAATACCAAACGCAGTGGCAAGCGGTGTGCAGTGAAAACACACGGATCCCATAGACTATAATGGGGTCCGTGTGCTTTCCGCACGGTCTCCACACGGAACATGCGGACAGAAAAGTAGTTCATGATCTATTTTCCTGTCCGCATGACTCGTGCAGAGACCGTGCGGAAAGCACACGGACCCCATTATAGTCTATGGGATCCGTGTGCATACTGCTTGCCAATGTGTTCAGTAGTCTGTTCAGAAGTGTCCCCATGTGGACTTCCACAAACAGATTACCAATGCAGATGTGAACCAGACCTCAGCTCCACAAAATTGCCTCACTTCTTCTCTGTGCCAAAATCACACCTATGCAGTGAGCACGTTTCTCCATGTGTCTTGAGACTGTGTGGGGCAGGTGATTTCTTGGGAGGAATACAGCAATGGCCTGTTCTCTACATTTTTAAACAGTAGGACATTCCAATAAACACCTATGTAAGACGATAATTAAACATCTGCTCAGTCTGGCCCGTTCATGCATCCCAGCCCTATGGAAATCTCCCTCCCTACTTTTGCTGACCAACTGGTACCCCAAGGCAGAAGATATCCAGAGAATGAAGGATCTTCCCTTCAAAATACCCACTATGCCATTTTTTTTTAAAATGTAGATTATGAGCCCCATATAGGCCTCACAATATACATTTTTTCCCCTATCAGTATGTCTTTGTAGAATGGGAGGAAATCCACACAAACACGGGGAAAACATACAAACTCCTTGTAGATGCTGTTCCTGGCGCTGCAAGGCTGCAGTGCTAACCACTGAGCCACCATGTTGCCCCCCACGATGCCATTTTTTTTTCAGCCTGAACTCCCTGCATTCTCTTTCAGGGTACCCAAGATTTCTGGGGAAGCAGCGACTTTAGATGTGGCTATTGGAGGACGACAATCCTCCTTTCTTTTTTTGAGATTATTGCTAAACCTTTCAACCTTGCTCTCCTTCTTGCTTCTTTTCTGGGCGTTTCTTTCTACTCTGTTTCTACGGACACCGTTGGAGACTCCAGCATAGACAGCATAGCATAGCCTTATTAGTAATTCATTTAACAGGTTTGGTCTTAGATGTTGAATTTAATTTAGTTTTCACTTAACAGGGTTCATCCCTAAAGTTTAGTCACCATTCAGACTTCTGGAACTCTGCCTCATTTGTTTGTATTTTCACTTTCTTTATTTAGATGGTTGCTTAGTTATAGGCCCAAATGTTCAGATGCATATTTTATCTGAATACAGTACATTGCTACCTCTGTCAGTCGCCACAGGCACTTGCACACATTTGCACATTTGTATTAATTTTTGAAAATATTCATTAAGATTAAAACAAAAGAAATCCAAATTCATACCAGGAGAGTCTTTTTCCTCTTGACAAGTGGCAAATGTTTTAGAAACAGAATTTGGAGATTTCTTAGCCTCAAGTTCTCCACAGTTATATGATTCCTTAGGAAGAATTTCTGAATTTGTCAATTTTAGGAAATCATCGTAATCTTTTCTGAGGCGTGCCCTGCACAAAGACAGAAAGAATAGTCAAGTAATTTAATGAACTCCCTTTGAAATAGTTTTCAGTGCAGTTACCTGCTATATCAGCATTTAACTTCAATTATCACTCAGCAAACCTAGTAGCTTAAAGACATCTCTTCATTTTAAATGTGAATGTCAGTTTATCTACATAGATGGTAGAATGGTAAGATATGTTTGTAAAAATTAAACAAAAGGCAGATATTGCAATATCAATTACCTTAGAATGCCATAACGTATCATATACAAGGAAAAATACAAACGCATATAGCATTATAACGTCCCAAAGTGATACGCTAAAATGTTAGTGATCCTGTAGCAACTAACTAGATAACCCTCTACATTACAGATTTAGCGCTTCCAGGAAAGTATATGGTGCTGTACACAATAGTGAACAATGCAGTCCTCTGTAGTGCATACAGTGGAGTAATCATATATCCAATGTCTTTTTTCTTTTCCATAATCATATTGTTAGGAAGCCATAACAAGATTTTTATTTAAGCATATAAATAGTAACAGGAAATAAAATGCAATGATAACATAACATTATTACCGGTTTTTCTGAAAAGCTTTTTGTAGTTTTGGTTCCCATGGCAACAGCTCATTTAGCAGACGTGTCAAGGTGCTGTGTAGCTCTTTCACGCCTTGTCTCCTGAAGTGCCACTTTCCCTAAAACATTACATTAGACAGTTTTCTATTAGTGAATCCATATTCTTTATCTCTTATTTTACCAAAATCATTAAAGAAGCCCTTCAGCAATTTTTTTTTTTTTTTTAACATTGAATATGTCAGTATTATTTTAGCAGTGCAATACGCCTCAGCCCAGTGCAGCTGTATACATGCATTTAACCCCTTCATTATAAGCAGTTGTGTCATGTTATAATTAGTCTGTGCATCAGTCCAAACCAGACAGGACAAGTTTACATCTTCATCTATTAACACGTGTTCCCATGTGTGTTGTTTTATGCATGCAGTGATGCTGAAGATATCAATTCTGACCTATTTAAGAAACAAGGTGTGCAGGGAGACCCTGTAGGAGGTAAGTTCCTAAAATGATTAGCTTCAGCGTTATTTTCACATAGTCTGTTTGTGATGTTCGTTGTTCTCTATGTGAAATTTCTGCTGTATCTGAGAAGTAGTGTCAACCCACCATGAATAAACTTGGAAAAAGAAGCGCTTCCAGCCTCCTATGCATTTCAGATCAAATTCTTAGTCATTGCAAACATAATTACAACATAAAATAACACCACTCTAGATAACCCCACTAATCCATCTTTGCATTTATTTCTGAAAATAGATTACCGTATTTACTCGAGTATAAGCCGAATTTTTCAGCCCAGTTTTTGTGCTGAAAAAGCCCCCCTCGGCTTATACTCGAGTCAGCAAAAAAAAAAAAAAAATTTGTTTTTTTTTTTAGGAGGGTGAGGGGGGTTTATGACCAGCCACAATGTCAATGTATAGAATCTCCCATAAAATAGTGCAAAATTAAAAAAATAAAATAAAATAAATAAAAGTTCTTAATCCCTCCTTTCCCTAGAATACATACAAAAGTAGAAAATGACTGTGAAACACATACACATTAGGTATCCATGTGTCTGACAGTACCCTATCTACTGAATATAGGTTATCTGCAGTGCTCCTGTTCCATCAGGAAGGGGTTAATAGGAACACTGCAGATACCCTATATTCAGCCAGACTGAATTCCAAGTGGGGGAAGAAAAAACAGTCCTCAAGCTCAGGGAAGGGGCAGACAGACAACCAAAACACCCCCTCCCTTTCCCCAGCATCTACTGCACCCAAAAACTACGACCATTTTAATTTTTGAAATTTTCCAGTAGCTGCTGCATTTCCCCCCCTCGGCTTATACTTGAGTCAATAAGTTTTCCCAGTTTTTTGTGGTAAAATTAGGGGGGTCGGCTTATATTCGGGTCGGTTTATACTCGAGTATATACGGTATGTCATAGCTTATCTACTCCCCCTCACTGCACAGAGCAAGTCTACAAACCTCTCCTATACACCTGAAAGAGTCAGTATTAGATGCTCCACAGTGGGCCCCCGCACAGTATAATACTGTGGAGCACATAATATTGTGCAGGGGGCCACTGTGGAGCATCTAATACTGTGTTGGGGGCCACTGTGTAGCATTTAATACTGTGCTCGGGCCCATTGTGGAGCATCTAATACTGTGCGGGGGGCCACTGTGGAGCATATGATACTAAGTGGGGACCACTATGAAGCAGATTGTTCAGCGTGGGGGCTACTGTAGGGAAAATTGTACTGCGGGGGGGCGGCCTTCACTATTTATATCATACAGTATCTGTTTTATGGCAGATGTGATATTATTATAGGCTATAACAACTTTGCATGGTCACTAGAAAACAGATCCTGTGCAATGTATATAGTGTACAAAATTGTTTGTATTTTTGGAAGCTTGGTAAAGACCCATTTACATGACTGTATTTTGCAGGTCCATAACCATCTGCAATTTTGAATCAGCACAAAAGTAAGGTTAAATTGGTGTGTTGGCACTTTGCAATAATTTAATAGGTTTTGGGTTGCAGTTTAGGCACTCGGTCTCTAAAAGGTTCACAATCACTGCTCTAGTAGATGAATGATTTAATGTGAAAAGTTTCCTCTTCTAGTTCTACTGTATTCAGCAGCTACACAAAAAGAACTTGCCCCCCCTTTCAGTTTGCACCACTTAGAAAAGTAAAAGTCATAACGCAGTCAAAATATCACAAACTGAATCAATCTCTGTCCAACAAGCCATGACAAGAATCTCATAGTGGATGTAGAGTGGAAATGAGAGCTTAAAGAGACTCTACCATTGAAATGAATTTTTTTGGCGATCACACATCGGAACAGGCTCCTATATTGAACTACAAGAGCAAGAGTGGCCTCCCAAAAATGGCCGCCGACCGGCATGCGCACTCGGCTCTGCTGGTGTCTCACTGGCAGAGCTAACTGCGCAGGCGTCGGAGGTGACGCAAAGGAAGACGACGAAAGAAGGGGAGGATCCAGTCAAAGATAGAGGCGTCGCTGGAGTGTGTTTTCGAGCAGCAGTGGGGACGCCCCCATCGCATTTTCAGCGCTGGGGCCCACTCCCATCGCTGCGAGAGAACTAATTTGCATACCGGTAAAAACCAGTATTTCTAAGGAACAGCGCGGCGGAGACCACGTCTAAAGGTAAGAGACGAATAGCCTTTCTAAAGGCTATTCCAACGTATGATCGCCCAAAAAATTCATTTCAATGGTAGAATCCCTTTAAAATGATAATGTTACAGATACAGACAACCTTACCGATTTCTTCTTATTGTTTTCCATACATTTCAGCTCTCTATTTATTTTCTTAATCAGTTCCCTGAGCTCAGTAAGATTGGTACAGACAAGCTGAAAATAAAATGAAAATGTATAATCAAAATTTGCCCATCATGATTCCCTCATGTTTGAATAAAACTTTCTTACTTAACTAGCTTTCCATTATACTGGCCCTAGAGAAATCCTCAGGAACCTGTCTGAATACATTCCAACTACAGTGTAACAAATGACTTGGCACTGTATAAACAGCAAGCACATAAATACATTCATACTGCTTGAATTACCAGTCAGAAGATGACATCTGCTGCACTGACATCTAGTGACAAGTATGAAAACTACAAAATGTAAAATTTTATATAGATAATTTCAATTTAAAAATAAAATGGTTTATAAAACAAGTATAAACGCAATAAAAACATTATTATACTATTGCCTCTGAATTAAGGTGCATCTTTTTCAGCTAGTTTTCTTGTGTTCAATCTCAGTTTCCCCTTGATCTTATTTTGCCTCTGGATTCTGCCTTTATCTTGCACTGTCATTCTGTCACCTATAACTGTAGTCTGAACTCTTAGGGCCCGTTCACACGGAGTAAACACGAATGTATTTTGGCAAAATAAACATGTAAAAAATACACGTGTAAAAATAAGACTCCCACTGACTTCAATGACATTTTACACGTGTATTTTGATGTGTATTTTTATGTGTATATTGACGTGTTTTTTAAACCTGTAAAAAAAATGTCATTGAACTCAATGGGAGTCCTAGGGCTTTATTCCTGACTATACCTATGCATGTGTTCGGATCTGTTCCTAGAAGTGAGTTCGTGGCCAATTGATGGCTACTCTTGGTTTTGTAGCCTAGAAATACGATCACAGCCTATATATTGTTACTATTGTTAAGGTTTAATTCTCAGTCTAGCCTGTATGAAACTGATTGTGGTTCAATGATCCACTTCTTCTGTGAGAATCATAGTGCAGAGGTGATAAAAAATTTGCCTACAGCCAATTTTCCAGATGACTATATTCACCAAAACTAATTTGCCGTGCCAGGGTGCATTTAGTGTCAAAAAACCCTAAATTCTAGGTGATTCATTATTAAAGAGGACCTTTCATCAGATTGGGCACAGGCAGTTCTATATACTGCTGGAAAGCTGACAGTGCGCTGAATTCAACGCACTGTCCGCTTTCACGATCTGTGCCCCGGGTAAAGCGCTATCGGTCCCAGTACCGTAGCGCTTTACAGTCAGAAGGGCGTTTCTGACAGTTTGCCAGGGACGCCCTTCTGCCTAGAAGCGCCTATCACGCTGTACAGTGTGAGCGGGGAGGAACTCCCCCCTCCCTCTTCTGATAATACTCGTCTATGGACGAGCTGTGTGAGCAGAGGGAGGGGCCGTTCCTCCCAGCTCCACAGTACAGCGCGATAGGCGCTGCTGGGCAGAAGGGCGTCCCTGGCTAAGTGTCAGAAACGCCCTTCTGACTGTAAAGCGCTACGGTACCGGGACCGATAGCGCTTTACCCAGGGCACAGATCGGGAAAGCCGACAGTGCGCTGAATTCAATGCACTGTCAGCTTTCCAGTAGTATATAGAACTGCCTGTGCCCAATCTGATGAAAGGTCCTCTTTAAAGGGGCTCTATCAGCAAAATTTTGCTGTATGAGCCCCACATATGCGTGAATAGCCTTTAAAAAAAGCTATTCAGGCATCGCTAATCTTGTTTTAAACCCTCGTTCCGTTTTAAAATAAAACTATAAAAACATATGTAAATCATACCTATCATGCACAGTGAGCGGTGATTCACGATCTGACGTCATCCTCTGGCACTTCTTCTTTCTTCATGTTTCGGTGACGGCTTCATCTTCATCTTCTTCCAACGATTCAAATCCGATTGACTGAAATCCGGCTCGTGCGCAGTAGCGCTCCCTCCGGAGCCACTACGCATACTACAGCGCTATTTTTCTCAATGGCAGTGCCACCGGAGTGTGCACAGTAGCTCTGGAGGGAGTGCTACTGCGCACGTGCCGGATTTCAACCAATCGGATTTGAACCGCCGGAAGATGATGAAGATGAAGACAGGGAAGAGCCAGGACTGGAGGGCGTTGCCGAAACAAGAAGAAAGAAGAGGTAGGCGTGCCAGAAGATTACGTCGGATCATGCATCACCGCCCAGGGTGCACATTCAGGTATGATTTACATATATGTTTTTATAGTTTTATTTTAAAACGGGACGGGGATTTAAAGGGGCTCTATCACTGGGAAAAGTCATTTTTAACTAATCACATCCTTGCATAGCCTTTAGAAAGTCTATTTCACACCTACCTTTAGTATATAGATTGCCTCAGTGGTTTCTGAATAAGTCCGTTTTTATTCATATGCTAATTAGACTGTTGCATGATACATCGTGCACACCTCTCCCTGTTGTTTCCTATGGCACAGGCTGCTGATGATGATGACTCAGTTTCCTGTTTGCCTCACACACATAGGAGATAATAGAAGAGAGGAGGCTGCTGGGAACTTCCTGTACTGGCTGAAAGCTCATTAGCATATGAATAAAAACTGACTTATTCAGAAACCACTGAGGGAATCTACATACTAAAGGTAAGTGTGGAATAGCATTTCTAAAGCCTATGCAAGCATGTGTTTAGATAAAAATGACTTTTCCCAGTGATAGAGCCCCTTTAAAATAAGATTAGCGGTGCCTGAATAGCCTTTTTAAAGGCTATTCACGTATATGTGGGGTTCATACAGTAAAATTTTGCTGATAGAGCCCCTTTAAGACAAATAATACAGTCCTATGGAAAAGTTTGGGCACCCCTATTAATCTTAATCATTTTTAGTTCTAAATATTTTGGTGTTTGCATCAGCCATTTCAGTTTGATATATCTAATAACTGATGGACACAGTAATACTTCAGGATTGAAATGAGGTTTATTGTACTAACAGAAAATGCGCAATATGCGTTAAACCAAAATTTAACCGATGCAAAAGTATGGGCACCTCAACAGAAAAGTGACATTAATATTTAGTAGATCCTCCTTTTGCAAAGATAACAGCCTCTAGTCGCTTCCTGTAGCTTTTAATCAGTTCCTGGATCCTGGATGAAGGTATTTTGGACCATTCCTCTTTATAAAACAATTCAAGTTCAGTTAGGTTTGATGGTCGCTGAGCATGGACAGCCCACTTCAAATCATCCCACAGATGTTCAATGATATTCAGGTCTGGGGACTGGGATGGCCATTCCAGAACATTGTAATTGTTCCTCTGTATGAATGCCTGAGTCGATTTGGAGCGGTGTTTTGGATCATTGTCTTGCTGAAATATCCATCCCTGGCGTAACTTCAACTTCGTCACTGATTCTTGAACATTATTCTCAAGAATCTGCTGATACTGAGTGGAATCCATGCGACCCTCAACTTTAACAAGATTCCCGGTGCCGGCATTGGCCACACAGCCCCAAAGCATGATGGAACCTCCACCAAATTTTACAGTGGGTAGCAGGGCTGCCGATATGTCAGTATTACTGCTACTGGCGTCAGGGGCACGGCCAAATTGAAAAATAGGGGGGGGGGGCCCGGTTTTGGACCGCCACCGTGTGCCGACCCCCTGGCGCCCGCAGCAGTCGTGTGTCCGATTTCAACTGAGTTGGACACATACGCGGCTACAGCAAGGAGCTGACACAGGTCAGCTCCTTGCTTCGCTGCTGCACGCTGGCTACTGCTGCCGCCGCTGCACGCCGGCTATGCGGACGTGATGTGATGACGTCACATCGCGTCTACAACTATGCGCGAGTGAGAGAAGAGGCGCGCAGACAGCAGCGGGGAAAAGGTAAGTTTAATGTGTACACTGAGGTGGAATGTGAAACGGGGGCAGATGAAGGAGAGGACAGCATGACACTGAGGGCAGAGATGTGGGGACATGAATCTGGGGGTAGAGATGGAGAGGACAGCATGACACTGGGGGCAGAGATGGGGGGGGGACATGAATCTGGGGGCAGAGATGGAGGGGACATGAATCTGGAGGCAAAGATGGAGGGGACATGAATCTGGAGGCAAAGATGGAGGGGACATGAATCTGGAGGCAGAGATGGAGGGGACATGAATCTGGGGGCAGAGATGTGGGGACATGAATCTGGGGGCAGAGATGGAGAGGACAGCATGACACTGGGGGCAAAGATGGGGGGGGACATGAATCTGGGGGCAGAGATGGAGGGGACATGAATCTGGGGGCAGAGATGGAGGGGACATGAATCTGGGGGCAGAGATGGAGGGACATGAATCTGGGGGCAGAGATGGAGAGGACATGAATCTGGAGGAAGAGATGGAGGGGACATGAATCTGGGGGCAGAGATGGAGGGACATGAATATGGGGGCAGAGATGGAGGGGGGACATGAAACTGGGGGCAGAGATGGAGGGGGGACATGAAACTGGGGCAGAGATGGGGGACATGAAACTGGGGGAAGAGATGGGGGACATGAAACTGGGGGCAGATGAAGGGTGTATATGAAGCTGGGGGAGAGATGTGGGCTCTCTATAGGCGCTGTCACACGTAGCAGATTTTACCTGCAAATGGAATCTGATTAAGCCTTGTAATGCTGTTAAATAAAGGTAAATTTAATACATAATTGGTATGTCGCAAAATAAAGTAGTTTTAAAATGGCGGGGGGGGGGGGGGGGGGGCAGACACTTAGGCTGTATGGGGCCCCAAAATTCTTGGAATGCTCTTTTTTTGGACGCCATGCATAACGCCTTTTTGTATGACCAAACAACTCAATCTTTGTCAGTCCACAGGACCTTCTTCCAAAATGAAGCTGGCTTGTCCAAATGTGCTTTTGCATACCTCAGGCGACTCTGTTTGTGGCGTGCTTGCAGAAACGGCTTCTTTCTCATCACTCTCCCATACAGCTTCTCCTTGTGCAAAGTGCGCTGTATTGTTGACACAGTGACACCATCTGCAGCAAGATGATTCTGCAGCTCTTTGGAGGTGGTCTGTGGATTGTCCTTGACTGTTCTCACCATTCTTCTTCTCTGCCTTTCTGATATTTTTCTTGGCCTGCCACTTCTGGGCTTAACAAGAATTGTCCCTGTGGTCTTCCATTTCCTTACTATGTTCCTCACAGTGGAAACTGACAGGTTAAATCTCTGAGACAACTTCTTGTATCCTTCCCCTGAACAACTATGTTGAACAGTCTTTGTTTTCAGAACATTTGAGAGTTGTTTTGAGTAGCCCATGATGCCACTCTTCAGAGGAGATTCAAATAGGAGAACAACTTGCAATTGGCCACCTTAAATACCTTTTCTCATGATTGGATACACCTGGCTATGAAGTTCAAAGCTCAGTGAGGTTACAAAACCAATTTGGTGCTTCAGTAAGTCAGTAAAAAGTAGTTAGGAGTATTCAAATCAATAAAATGATAAGGGTACCAAAATTTTTGCACCGGTCAAATTTTGGTTTAATGCATATTGCACATTTTCTTTTAGTACAATAAACCTCATTTCAATCCTGAAATATTACTGTGTCCATCAGTTATTAGATATATCAAACTGAAATGGCTGTTGCAAACACCAAAATATTTAGAACTAAAAATGATTAAGATTAATAGGGGTGCCCAAACTTTTTCATAGGACTGTAAAACATGACAAAGTTCAAAGGAGAATGGGGATAACTGCTGTAAACAGTATTCTCACAGTCAAGATATTACAGAAAATCTGTCCCCCTTTTTATGCTTTAGTCTCAGAGGGCAGCATAAAGTAGTGACAGACACACTAATTTCTATATTGTATCTGTTATTCCTATATTATTATCAGTGTATTTGTTGCAATACTGGCATCACACTATGAGCCAGGAGTTCTCAGTATTAATGAGATGCCCCATCTTACTTCCTATTACTGTACATAGGAGAAAGCTGTAAACCAGCAATTGGAGGGTGGGATTAGCCTCAGCTCATGAATATGATAGCAGCTTTTGCATATCATGACACACACATGAACTGCAACTAATAAACTACACATTGAACATGTATAAGGCACAAACCTGTATAAGGCATAAAAGGCCTCAACACAGCTGGTGACAGATTCCTGTAAATTGTTAAGTAAATTAAGATTATGCACAAACAAAACAAAATCCATTTTGTCTTTTGTCCCTATTCGGTTTTTAAAATGTTCAACTATAAACCAAGAAAGTTGGTTACCTGGAATTCAGGAGGAGCAGGTGAAGCAGCGGACAATCTCCTCTTCTTGATCACTGTTTTTTTGGATACAGATTTTTTTCCTTCCAAAAATCCAAGAATAGCTTTATAAGAAATTATAAAGACTCTTCTAACAAAAAAGCATACATGATGAATTGCCAGTCTAAGGGTAGGTTCACACTACCATTATTATAGTCTATTGCTCTCATTCGTCATAGGATGAGAGCAACAGACTTCAACACCGATGGAGTGACTGACAAAGACTGAGCCACCCTGCATCAGTGTCTGTTCCCATTCGATCTAATGTAACATAAAAGCATGACAGAACTATAATAAAGGTAGTGTGAATATACCCAAAGTCATCTGTCTAATAAACATCAGAATTCCTAAAGTATAAGAATATTTTTGATATGGTTATAATTACCATAAACTGATATTACTTTGTAATAAAGAAATTTTCTGACCTGGTGGGGGTCAAGCCCGTAAGTTCCACAAAGGTCAACTGCTTAAGCAGGTTTTTCAGGAAGCCTTCAGGCCTGCAGTCTATACAGGGAACAGAGGCAGAAGAATCTGTTCACTGTATAGTTGGAAGTACTGGAGTACCACTTGAATGAGAGCAAAGCTACAGTACATGAGCAACACCAATGTACATGGGGAGGGGGGGTTAAGACAGGAGATGGTAGGGGTCTGAGCAGCCAAAACCATGCTCCAGTAAGTACCGATTGCCTCATTTACATAAGACATCAAAGTTATTATTCTCCAAATCTACAAATGTGATATACAAATGTGCTCTGTAACAGTCGAGGCAGTTGAATCTGCTTGGAAGAGGTGATAAGACTCCCTTTAAGAAATGATAATTCAGCAAGTTGTGACAATGAAAGAGCTCACATGAAAAACAGTGTATCTCCTGTTATAAACAAATTTCTAATAGCACAGGTGAAAATAAACTTTGTAATATATCTTTTTAAACAAATCTGTTTTCTTCGCCACATCCAGGCAGTTACTTTCTCCATATTACCAGGTTTCTCTGAAAATAAGACAGGGTCTTATATTATTTTTTTGCTCCAAAAGATGGATTAGAGCTTATTTTCAGGGGATGTCTTATTTTTTTCCATGACAAACAATCCACTCACCAGACCCCCTTATACCCAAGACAATTAGAGTCTGGAAGTGTCAATGGTGGATGGGTTCTCACAAACAGATCTGAGTCACTCCTGTCAAAGGCATGTCACTGTCAGGCCCCTTGCCATTGCATCAGCGTTCCACTGCAGTCAAGTGTAGCAGCTGGCTGCCCCTGGTGACTGTAGGCAGCCACAACGGAGTGATGCCAGCAGGACTACCTGATCAGTGTGTGAGCCCAGCACTAGGTGATATACAGCTCTTATTGTTGTGGAGAACTATCTCACTAGTGCCATCTTATAATGATAGCTCACTTAATGGGATCCTATCATTCAGACAACATTTTTCTAAGTACCACGTCAGAATAACCTTAAGAAAGGCTATTCTTCTCTTACCTTTCGTTGTCTTCTCCTTGCCGCCGTTCGCCTACAATCCCGGTTCTTGTCGGTATGTAAATTAGCTCTCTTGCAGCACTGGGGGTGGGCCCCAGCGCTCAGACAGCACTGGGGGGCGTCCCCAATGCTGCGAGAGAACTCTCTCCAGCGCCGCCTCCTCTTCTTCAGTAGTGTCATCTTCAGCCTCTTCTTCCAGCAGTGGCTTGTAACTTCTAAGGCCTCAGGCCTTGGGCAGAGCAGACTGCGCATGCTCATAGGCCATAAGAAAATGGCCGCTTGGAAAGTATTGTAAGAGGCCATTTTCTCAGGGCCTGTGGGCATGCGCAGTCTGCTCTACCCAAGGCCTAAAAGTAAGAAGACACCACCGGAAGAAGAGAATGAAGAGGCCGTTCCTGACGAAGATGGAGGCGGCGCTGGAGAGAGTTCTCTTGCAGCATTGGGGCCACCCCCATTGCTGTCTGAGCACTGGGGCCCGCCCCCAGTGCTGTCTGAGCACTGGGGCCCGCCCCCAGTGCTGCGAGAGAGCTACTTTACATACCGACAAGAACCGGAATTGTAGGCGATCGGCGACACAGAGAAGACAACGAAAGGTAGGAGAAGAATAGCCTTTCTTAAGGCTATTCCGACGTGGTACTTAGAAAAACAGTCGTCTGACTGATAGGAGCCCTTTAAAAGCAATGTTTGATTCTTTTGGGGGTGTCTGATTTCTTTTGGGAGTGTGATTCTTGATGAAGGGTCTACTAGATTGGTGCTGCTGTATTCTACTTATCTCTCTACTTTTTTACATGTATAGCTGCATGGAAACTTTTTTTTTTAATGAACTGTAACTGGGCTTATTTTTTGGAGTAGGGCTTATATTCCAAGCACACTTCAAAAATCCTGAAAAGTCATGCTAGGGCTTATTTTTGGGGTAGGTCTTATTTTCGTAGAAACATGGTAGTCTATGACGAGATGAGGGGGGAGTAGAAAAGGCACTGAAATAATTGCTGCTGTTACACCTTATTTTTTAACACTGCTAAATCTTGATTTACATCTGTGCTTGGAGTCTCAGAAACTGCCTTAAATTGGCGGAGAGAAAAGTCCTGCTTTCAGTTTTGATAAAGATGACCTCATTATAGGCAACAGAGTCCACCAGTCTCCAAGTATACCTGCTGTTTTAGCATTCCGGCTCTCCATCATTCAGGTACCCTAACAGACTTAAACAACAGAGAGCTTGGCACTAGTATGAACCTAGTGCAAGTTGTACATAACAAGCCCATAATATACAGAATGAGGCAATAAATCAATTAACCAGCTGTGAAGATGTCACTCAAACAGTGGGGGGTGGGTGAGCTCCTGGGCGTTAGTTAGAGGAGGTTATCAAGAACAAAGAAGTGAAGCCCTGGCAGGAGAAGAAACACTCCTAAAGTCTTTTTTAGATTTACATAAGAATAAAAAGTTTATTTTCATGAAAATGGAAACAAGTAAAGCCGGGTTCACACAGGGCTTTTTGGTCTGAAACCTGAGGCAGAGGCTGAAGCGAGAGTTGCATTTCATATCAAACAATGAAAACTCTTGGGTAAAAAATAAATAAATATATATATATATATATATATATATATATATATACAGTCCTATGAAAAAGTTTGGGCACCCCTATTAATCTTAATCATTTTTAGTTCTAAATATTTTGGTATTTGCAACAGCCATTTCAGTTTGATATATCTAATAACTGATGGACACAGTAATATTTCAGGATTGAAATGAGGTTTATTGTACTAACAGAAAATGCGCAATATGCATTAAACCAAAATTTGACCGGTGCAAAAGTATGGGCACCTCAACAGAAAAGTGACATTAATATTTAGTAGATCCTCCTTTTGCAAAGATAACAGCCTCTAGTCGCTTCCTGTAGATTTTAATCAGTTCCTGGATCCTGGATAAAGGTATTTTGGACAAACAATTCAAGTTCAGTTAAGTTAGATGGTTGCCGAGCATGGACTGCCCGCTTCAAATCATCCCACAGATGTTCAATGATATTCAGGTCTGGGGACTGGGATGGCCATTCCAGAACATTGTAATTGTTCCTCTGCATGAATGCCTGAGTTGATTTGGAGCAGTGTTTTGGATCACTGTCTTGCTGAAATATCCATCCCCGGCGTCACTTCAACTTCGTCACTGATTCTTGAACATTATTCTCAAGAATCTGCTGATACTGAGTGGAATCCATGCGACCCTCAATGTTAACAAGATTCCCGGTGCCGGCATTGGCCACACAGCCCCAAAGAATGATGGAACCTCCACCAAATTTTACAGTGGGTAGCAAGTGTTTTTCTTGGAATGCTGTTTCTTTTTGGACGCCATGCATAACGCCTTTTTTTAAAACCAAACAACTCAATCTTTGTTTCCAAAATGAAGTTGGCTTCTCCAAATGTGCTTTTGCATACCTCAGGCAACTCTATTTGTGGCGTACGTGCAGAAACGGCTTCTTTCTCATCACTCTCCCATACAGCTTCTCCTTGTGCAAAGTGCGCTGTATTGCTGACTGATGCACAGTGACACCATCTGCAGCAAGATGATGCTGCAGCTCTTTGGAGGTGGTCTGTGGATTGTCCTTGACTGTTCTCACCATTCTTCTTCTCTGCCTTTCTGATATTTTTCTTGGCCTGCCACTTCTGGGCTTAACAAGAACTGTCCCTGTGGTCTTCCATTTCCTTACTATGTTCCTCACAGTGGAAACTGACAGGTTAAATCTCTGAGACAACGTTTTGTATCCTTCCCCTGAACAACTATGTTGAACAATCTTTGTTTTCAGATCATTTGAGAGCGGGCTGTCCATGTTCGGCGACCATCTAACTTAACTGAACTTGAATTGTTTTGTAGAAAGAAATGGTCCAAAATACCTTCATCCAGGATCCAGGAACTGATTAAAAGCTACAGGAAGCAACTAGAGGCAAAAGGAGGATCTACTAAATATTAATGTCACTTTTCTGTTGAGGTGCCCATATTTTTGCTCCGGTCAAATTTTGGTTTAATGCATATTGCGCATTTTCTGTTAGTACAATAAACCTCATTTCAATCCTGAAATATTACTGTGTCCATCAGTTATTAGATATATCAAACTGAAATGGCTGTTGCAAACACCAAAATATTTAGAACTAAAAATGATTAAGATTAATAGGGGTGCCCAAACTTTTTCATAGGACTGTATATATATATATATATATATATATATACTAGCAGTTACCCGGTGGCGCCGAACCACTTATATTTCTTGTCCCCCTGTCGGTGCCCCCAGTATCTTGTCCCCCCCATCTCTGCTCCCAGTTTCTTCCCCCCCCATCTCTGCCCCCAGCTTCATGTCCCCCCTTCTCTGCCCCCAGTTTCTTGCCCCCCCATCTCTGCCCACAGTTTCTCCCCCCAGTCTCATGTCCCCCATCTCTGCCCCAGCTTCATGCGCCCCCCCATCTCTACCCCCAATTTCTTCCCGCCCATCTCTGCCCCCCAGTCTCATGTCCCCCCATCTCTGCCCCCAGCTTCATGCTCCCCCACCATCTCTGCCTCCAGTTTCTCCCCCCCCCCCCCGTGTCATGTCCACCCATCTCTGCCCCCAGTTTCATGCCCCTTCTCCTACAGCGGCCCCCGTGTAGTACAACTCACCTGTCTCTTTCCTGTGTTCCTGTGTGTGCTGGCTGCCTGCATAGACTTCTCGTGCTGTTGTCTGTGTGTAGTTTATGTAGCAGAGTGAGCTCCAGCGTCATAGCAACCAGATGCCGGAGCTTGCTGTGCTTCATATAGGACACACAGGCAGCCAGCCGCGAAGTGTATGCAGTCAGCCAGCACACACAGGAGAGAAGGAGACCAAGGTGAGTGTTACTACATGGCGGGAAGTGAAGCTGGGGAATTGAATCTGGGGAAGTGAAGCCCCCCCCCCGGACACCCTCTCCCCTGCCGGACACCCCCCCTCGCCCGGGACACCCACTCCCCCCGCTGCATTGACCTGTATCTGTTGGGTCCAGTGCAGCAGCCTCCTCCGCGATGTGCGTGGCAGCCTGGCATAGCTGCGGCTCCGGGTCCCTGTAGGCGGCCGCCATGTTGTTCTCTGTGTCACTGTTGAATCGGCATGCCCACATTGAGGCCTCAACCTATAGTGCCGCAGCCCTGGCTCCATAGCCCGCCCACAGCTGCCATGCACCAATAGGAGGAGCGTGGACAGAGCCCGGAGGGGTGTTTGGAGGGTGACAGTGGCGATTTGGGGTTAGTGGCCCACATTTAAAGTAGCCTATCATTCCTTCCTGGAAAATATGTGTGTGTGAAATTTCACCAAAATCCATTCAGCCGTTTGGCTGTGATTGAGGAACAAACATCCGAACATCCAAACCCACAAACCCACAAACTCACAAACATTCACCTTTATAATATTAATAGGGTGTGTGTGTGTCTAACGTGAAAGATGAGATTCCTGGCTTCAAAACAAGACCAAGATTGCAGCTCAAGACTCTGTGGCTCCGGAGTTAAAGAAGTATTAGTAAGTGTTCCCTCTGCAATTTCACTGAACATCTCCTGCTAGGGCAAAATTTTTAGGTACTTTTTTCAAAGCCTGTACAGGAGGCAGTGAAGGCTGTTAGGGTGTAATATAACTTCAAGTTAATAATTAACAGATATTAATGAATGTTAATGTTTATCACACTTTTATTTACTTGAGAAGAGTCTGTCAGCAGTTTTGGCACTTAGCGCAGAAGGAATGGGGCTTGGGAGGGTATAAATGCAGAGCCCTGAGCACTGCATTTAAAAGGAACCGCCTCACCTATAATTCAGTATAGGCCTTTGTTGTTGCATGAGAATTTCTTAAAATTTCTACAATCAATGGATTAATGGAATTGTATTGTAAATACAGCAGTGAACTAATTCAAATAGTACTCACCAGATTTGTGCTTCTTGTGCTTGGTTTGCTTTCTGTTTAGAAACAATTTATTATGGATTTCAGACTTGAATGTATGCGTTTGAAGATTTTCACATTTACCCTGTATGTTTTCATTTAGAAGAGCTTTTATTTTTTTCTTTTTCTTCTTCTTTTTTGCTCGCATCTTACCGAGCTTTAGTTTTTTATTGTTTATTAGAGGATTATCTAAGATAATGTCCATTGCAACCCTGTGGCAAATAACCTCTGTACTGTCAGTGTAATTTCCATTCAGATTGACTTGATAAGTTTTAAGTGCATTTTCTTTTAAAGGGCTAGTGTCAGTTTTGAGTAATGTTGCTTCAGCATATTTATCTACATTTTCAAGAATTCTAATCTCCCCTGGACTCAGAGGTTCTCCATATCCCACAAGCTCCCCAGGACTAATAGGCTTTTCTACGTTTTCTTTGCACGAGACAGTCACATTACAGTCGTGACAAGGACCATCATCTGGCTTTTTGTCATTATCAGAGAAGCATTTACAGTCGTCCAGTTGACAATTTGTAGAACCTTCTTCCTTAAAGTCACAGCATTTCTCAGGATTAGTTGAATAGGTTGAAGATGCCACTTTCTTAACATTTTTAAAAATTCCATTCCTTTTGGCAGAGTATTTGCATTTGGACCTCTTCGATTTCACTCGGGGAGTTCTTTTAATTTTAATTGATGGGATAGGAAATTCAGGGGCTTTAAAGGGTCTCTGTTTGTACACACGCACATCTGCACCACAAAACTGAGGAAAGTGGATGTATGCATTTTCCTGGGAATCATAACCAAGAATTACCTCTCTGCATTCATGAATTGGTTGTCCAAGCACAGCATCTTGCACTTCACTTTGTGTTTCATAGACAAAGTCGCAAAGACCTTTCAATAACCAAACCTTTTGGTAAAATGTTAACTCATGAAATGTTTTCTGTTCAAGCGGATTGACTTCACCTAAAACTTTAAAAAACTGAGAGCAAAGCCCAAGTTTCTCAGCACATCGGTCAGGGTTCTCAGCTTGACCAACAACAGTATACCACTGTTGAACCTTCTGCCGCAGTGCAGACTCCCAGGCTTTGTATGGGAGGTTGGGGCGCCGATGTATGGTTGGCCTGCGATGTGGAGGGCTCAATAAGGAAGTCATTATCTTTGCCAAAAATACATTACATTGAGGCATCAACAAGCACCGCTCCAGTTCATAAAACACTATTTCAGGCAGGTTTAAAATTTGTTGAGCTAAGCACAGAAAATGACCAATGGCTGGTATTTCCCACATTGTCTCCATTGTTGAAGGTGCTGCAAGAGCCAGGAGACCCCGATCCCAATCTTCCATTTCCTTCTGGTTGGCTTCCTCTGCTTCTTTTTTCTCTTGTTCCTTAATTCTAATTAAAAAAAAAAGAAACAAATTTACCATACTATATAAAAGAAAATGTTTACTTTAACCATGCATGCAAAAATACTCCTACACAAAATGGGAAACAGAATCAGTCAATTTTACTTTCTTCTCAACAATACCATAATATGTTACCTTTCTCTGGTGCTACCTAAAGTTATAGAAAGGCAATAATAGACATTATAAATAAAGAGAAACTAGCAAGTTTTGATAAATGAGGGTCATAAATTATAATGATAACCTTTTAGCTCTCCTCATATGTTTTAGCGAATATTTGCAATTCCTATTAACACCTAAAGCACACAGCCTATTTTGGCCTTAAAGAGGACTTTTCATGTCCTTGAGCACATGCAGTGTAATATACCGCTAGAACGCTGCCAGTGTGCTGAATTCAGCGCACTATCGGCTTTCCTGTTCTGTGCCCCAGCTGAAGAGATATCAGTGCCATTACTGTAGCTCATCAGTGTCAGAAGGGCGTTTCTGACAGTCTGTTAGGATCGCCCCTCCTCACAGTAGCATCTATAGAGCTGTACTGTGAGAGGGGGTGTTCCTTACCGCCCAGCGATGAGTGGTGAGGAATGCCTCTCATATTCCTAGACTAGTAAAGGTAATCCTATACCATTTCTAAACAAACTAATTTACTATTACCATTGCCCTTGTCACACCACCAACTAATTTACTATTACCATTCTGTGGACACACACCACTAACGGGTAAAATATCAAAATTTACTTATACATTAAAGAAATCATCCAAGACATAAATATCGCTGATTTATCCTTAGGATAGGTCATCAGATCAATGGAAGTCCATCATCTGAAACGCACAATATTCAGCTGTTTGAAGAGGCTGCAGCACTCAGACGAGTACGTTTTCACCATTTACCAAGTACAATACCATTCATTACAGTGTTTGTGATTGGTATTCAATTGTTTTAAATGGTTACCTACCAGTAAACCGGCTACATGACAGATAAATGGGAAATCACATGGCCTGTGAAGTGGAAACAGTGCTCCTGCAAGTGCCACTTTGAACAGCTGATTGTGGGAATTCCAGGTGTCAAACTCCTATCTTTCTGATACTGATGATCTAACTTTTTTTGTCTTTCTTTTTTTTTTAAGAAGAAAAGAAACAGAATATATCTGGGGTAAATGGCTGGTTGAATTATACCTGTGGCCATAGTCAATGTAAAAGCATATGTTATCTGGAGATGCTCTATCCACTGGGGAGCTGACTATTGCCATCTAGAGGAAAAATCCTCCAAGCTTACAATTAACAACAATTTCAATAATAAAAAGTTGATGCAACTTTTGTACCTCTTTTCTTCCTTTGCTCTTAAAAACTCTGCTTGTTTTAAAACTTGTACCATTACAGATTCCATAGTGCCACTGTTTATGTTGGCCAGATTTCTTGCTGATGATCTCCGTCTTGTTGAAGTATATCCTGTATCTTCCTCGGGTTTATCATTCTTAGTGCATATCGCTGCAGATGTTTTATCTCTGAGGTTCCTAAAATATAGAAAACAAAATATTTCCTGTATTGACAGAACTTCAATGAATCAATGTACTCAAAATATTAGGGCGTTGCTTTTTTCATCTTTGCTCTGCTATCAGTCACATGAGGCATCAGCACAGCATCACATGGACAGCTAAAGACTGTACTATATCTACCTGCATACAGCAGGGTATTTAGTCTTCTCTCTATATTTTCCTATATACAGTAATAAAATAAACTAAGTATATTGTTTGGGAGGCTATGAGCTCCTTTATTATACTGTAGTTGGGTGACATTTATGCTTAACATTATAGAACAGCTGATCTGTACTGCATTTGACTTACACTTCAGTAGAGGACAGTAGTAAATGGCCATCATAAAGCATTGACTGCAATAGCTTTTACTTCTTAAGGGGCGTTTACACTACCACTGGATGTCCATTCTGATGAAAAATAAATAAGTAACAGACACTAATTGAAGTTAAAGGGGCTATTCAGGCACTGCTAATCTTATTTTAACCCCCCCCCCTGTTTTAAAATAATGCCCTACAAAAGAATATGCAAATCATACTTACCCATGCACGGTGGGTGCTTCGTGCACTGTCGAACGTCATCATCTGTCACGCCTTCCTCTTCTTTCTTCTTCCAGCGTCGCCCTCCTGTCCTGGCTCTTCCCCGCCTTGATCTTCTGTTCTTCCGGCGGGTTTGGTTCAAATCCCGCGTGTGCGCAGGAGCGCTACTGCACACGCTCCGGGGCCATTTTTGTAGTAGTTCTAAGTTCCCTTTAGAACTACACAAGCGTACTGTGCATGAGCAGTACGCTTGTGAACCTCTTCATTTCGGAAGAACAGAAGAGCAAGGCGTGGAAGAGCCAGGACAGGAGGGCGTCGTTGGAAGAAGAAAGGATAGGAAGGCGTGACAGCAAAATGACATCCGACAGTGCATGACCGCCCACCATGCACGGGTAAGTATCATTTGAATAATCGTTTTTAGGGTATTATTTTAAAACAGGGGGTGGGGGGTGGTTTAAAAATGAGATTAGCAGTGCCTGAATAGCCTTTTTAAAGTCAATTCAGGCATATGTGGGGCTCATACAGCATCGTTTTGCTGATATAGCCCCTTCAATGTCCCATTTTTTCTTTTACTAATCCATTTATGGGTCAGTTGAAAAAACAGATGCATTAACATCAGTGTCCGCTATTGTCCGTTTTTATACTGTGCGTTTTTTTTTGTTTCTGATTTCTGAGCATACGCAGAATAAAACGGACAGTAATAACAGACAGTATAATGAATGACATTACCAATGGTAGTGTGAACGCTCCTTTACCAAAACATTGTTTTACTTTTTATAGGATACACTGACACATATTTATACATAAAGCTTCTCAGACATTTGCATGTAAATTTATCTTAGAGGAATTATTTTTTCTATGTATTTATTGATTAGGAATAGAGGATTTTAAATTACAGGTTCAGATTCAAACAAAAACTTTACTTCCTCTTCTTCTGCTGGGTGTTGCTTCCTTCACAAGGGAACCACAGCCAGCGCATTTGCAATAAAATGCCAGCAGAAGAAAAAAGCAGCAGCGTTCTATTGTGCATGCGTGGCTTCTGCCGATGTTCTATTACGCAGACGCCAATTCCAGATCCCAGGTACGAGCAGAAGAGGGGACAGCGGCAACTCAAAGTCATCTCCAGGACGAGAAGTCAGGTAAGTATGATGGGGTGGGGAGTGGGTTAGGGGACCGAGTTAAGTTAGCTAGGTAGGTAGGGCTGGTAGTCCGCTGGCTAGCTAGGGAAATGGTGGTGGGAGGGTTGTGAGGGAGGGGGAGATCTGAGTAAACTGCAATGCATCATGGTAATTGTAGGCTAAGACAACAGAAAGCTTGCCACGTTAACAAATGTAGAGGACACCATGAGCTTTGTGGCCGCTTACATGAGCATGTGCAGTACACTCTTGTAGTTCTATGGAATTCTTACTGCGCCTGCTCGTGTAAGCGGCCACAAAAAAATGGCCGCCCGCATGTGAAGTTGGCTCTGCCCGAGGCCCGCTGGTAGAGCCGACTTGTACATGCGTTGAATTTTGATCCCCCGCGTGTCGGAAGAAGACGCATGAAGAGGCCTTTGCTGACGAAGATGGAGGAGGCATTGGAGAGAGTTCTCTCGAAGCATTGGGGACTCCCCCAGTGCTGCGAGAGAACTCATTTGCATACCGACAAAACCCAGTATTTCAAGTGAACGGCGGCACGTAGAAGACAGCGAAAGGTAGGAGACTAGCCTGTCTTCTATTCATGTTACTGAGGGAAAAAAAAGGCGTTTGGATGATAGGATCCCTTTAAAGGGGTTGTCCGAGATATAATAAAAAAAAAAATTTTGCATTAAACTAAACACCTGGGGTGCTGCTGTCATCTAAGAGGGCAGGGGTCCTTGGGATGCTGCTGGCATTTAAAGGGGGGGGGGGGGGCAGGGGTCTTTGGGGTGCTGTTGATATTTAAGGGGGGGCAGAGATCCATGAGGTGCTGCTGGCATCTAAGGGGAGCAGGTGTTCTTGGAGTGCTGCTGACATTAAAGGGGAAGCAGGGGTCCCTGGGGTACTGCTGGCATGTAATGAGGAGTTCAATTTCCTGTGGGACTGCTGCATGTGTCTGTATAGGATCCCTGGGGTATTTATTTTGCGTGTGAGGGTTTCTGGGTTATTTCCTATATAAGAGGGGGTTCTGGAGGTGATCCCAGAGCGCTGCCACCTTAATGCATGTTTGGGGGTACCTGGGGTGCTACCTGTGTGTACTTCCATCTCTGTGCATATGACAGAGGGGCGCTGCTGTGTGGTGTACAGGTTCCTGGGGTACTACCTTCATGTATGTGGGAGGTTCCTGTGGTGCAGCCTGTGCGTGCGTGGAGGTTGCTGGTGGTGGTCCCTGGTGTACTGCCCCATTTATTGGAGGGTCGGGCCCATGGGGTCTTGCCACCTACATGTTGGGAAGAGGGGGCTGCCCCCTGTGTGCTATGCGGGTAAGACGAGGGCTCCAGTTCCTGGAGGGCTGCCGCCTATATGTTGTTGTGATCTGGACATTGGGAAGTTAATGCCTATGGGCTGCATGGGGCATGTTGTTAAACATAGACCTCAAGCTGACTTTCACAGAAAGCAGAGCGACCAGGGGCAACATGGTGGTTCAGTGGTTAGCATTGCAGCACTTGAGTGCTGGGTTCAAATCCCACCAGGAACAACATCTGAAAGGAGTTTGTATGTTCTCTCCGTGTTTGTGTGGATTTCCTCCCATTCTACAAAGACATACTTAAAATTTAAAAAAAAGAAGGTACATTGTGATCCCTATATGGGGCTCACAATCTACATTTAGAAAGTAAAAAAAAAAAAAAAAAAAAAAAAAAAAAAGAACGCAAAGAGACCATGAATCTACCTGCAGCAACTCCATTCTAGTCAGGTCAGTAGTGAGACAACTAGAAAGGAGCTGTTGTATGGGGAACCTGCCTAGAGTAACTACAGAATACACCCAGACCATGAACCTACCTATAGTAACTATAAAATACACCGAAACCATGAACCTACAACATCTGGAAAAAATTATGGAATCACCAGTCCCTGAAGATGATGGGGCTGGGGCCTTAAGAGAGGTTTTTGAGGCAGAAAGCAGCCACATTTTTAGTTAACCACTTCCGTAACAGACTATTTTCCCTGGTTAAGGACCAAGCACATTTTCGTTTTTTTTGTTTGTTTGTTTTTTCAT